>NW_027596250.1:284151-311374 GCF_964194155.1 Cetorhinus maximus | reverse complement strand
TATTTAAGGAAGGATGTAAATGCATTGGAGGTGGTACAGAGGAGGTTTACTAGACTGATACCTGGAACGAGTGGGTTGTCTGATGAGGAAAGGTCGGACAGACTGGGCTTGTTTCCACTGGAGGTTAGAAGAGTGAGGGGGGTGATTTGATTGAAGCTTACAAGATCCTGAACGGCCTCGACAAGGTGGACGTGGAAAGGATGTTTCCTCTTGTGGGTGAGTCCAGAACGAGTTCGGCGGGGGAGGGTACTGTTTTAAAATGAGGGGTCGCCCTTTTAGCACGGAGATGAGAATTTTTTCTCTGAGGATTGTGTGACTTTCGAAGGTGAGGGTCACCGAATATTTTTTAAGGCGGAGGGAGATAGATTCTTGTCAGGCAAGGGAATGGAAGGTTATCGGGGGGGGGTAGATGGGAATGCGGAGTTCGAAACACAAACAGATCAGCCGTGACCTTATTGGACGGCAGAGCAGGCTCGAGGGGGCTGCCGCTGCTCCTATTTCGTGTGCTCGTTTGATTCTAAGGTTGAAAGGCTTTTACGGGCCCCCTCAGACTTTTTCCTTGTTCCTCACCGCCTTGCTGTTTCTTCCCCACCCCCTCAGGCGGAGCGTTACCAGCGCCTGAAAGATGAGCTGGCCCGGGCACAGGTACAGCTGCAGCTCTTCAAGCTCTACCACAACGAGTCCGAGATCGAGAAGCTGAGCAAGGACCTGGCCTCCCGCAACAAGGAGATCGAGAAGGACCGCAAGCGCATGGACAAGGTGGAGGAGGAGATGAAGGTGCAGAAGAAGGAAGTGGGCAAGCTGATGAGGGAGCAGCAGCAGATCGAGAAAGAAATCAAGTAGGTTTCCGGCCTGTGCCGGGGGCTTGGGGGATGTCAGGACGGGTGCAGGGCTCTCACTGTGTTCACTGTCCTCTCCCCTTCTTCCCTTCTCACACTTTCTCCCTTTCCCTCTCCCCTCCCTCTCCCCCCCTCCCCTTCCTCCGTCTCTCCTCCTTCCCTCTCCCTCCTTCCCTCTCCCTCCTTCCCTCTCCCTCCTTCCCTCTCCCTGCTTCCCTCTCCCTGCTTCCCTCTCCCTGCTTCCCACTCCCCCCACCCCTCTCCCCCCACCCCTCTCCCCCCACCCCTCTCCCCCCACCCCTCTCCCCCCACCCCTCTCCCCCCACCCCTCTCCCCCCACCCCTCTCCCCCCACCCCTCTCCCCCCACCCCTCTCCCCCCACCCCTCTTCCCCCACCCCTCTCCCCCCACCCCTCTCCCCCCACCCCTCTTCCCCTCCCCCCTCCCCTCCCCCCTCCCCTCTCCCCCCTCCCCTCTCCCCCCTCCCCTCTCCCCCCTCCCCTCTCCCCCCTCCCCTCTCCCCCCTCCCCTCTCCCCCCTCCCCTCTCCCCCCTCCCCTCTCCCCCCTCCCCTCTCCCCCCTCCCCTCTCCCCCCTCCCCTCTCCCCCCTCCCCTCTCCCCCCTCCCCTCTCCCTCCTCCCCTCTCCCTCCTCCCCTCTCCCTCCTCCCCCCCTTCCCTCTCCTCCCCCCCTTCCCTCTCCTCCCCCCCTTCCCTCTCCTCCCCCCTTCCCTCTCCTCCCCCCTTCCCTCTTATTGTGTTTTGGTAATCAGATAATTGTCTTGTTTTAGTGATGCTGGTTAAGTGGTTAATATTGGGCCCCAGACAACAGGGAGAGCTCCCTACTGCTTTCTTTGACCCCCCACCCCCCGTAGTGGCTGTGGAAACTTTTACGCCCATTCGGGAGGTCAGTCAGGGCCTGGGTTTTACGCCTTATTCAAAAGGTGGCACTCGCGGCAGTGCGACCCTCCCTCAGTACTGCGCTGGGATTGCCAGCCTAAATAATGTGCTCATCCCATGACCGTGGGGTCCAGAAACGCGAGTGCTACCCACTGAGCCACGGCTGACACTCCGAGGCCGCCCACCTTGGATCGATTGATGCCGGCTGCATGGGTAGTGGGCAGCTGACCCGTAGAAACTCGCCCTTGGGTGGGGCAGGGGTGGGGGGTGCTCCCAGGTCTCTGGTTCCACTCCTGGCCTCTGCTGAGCAACAGAAGGGGAACTACAGTCGCTCTGTTTCTCGTGGGATCAGCTGGGATCCCTTCTATACTGTGGGAAGCGCTTACTTATGAATGTCCGATGAAGACCAATTAGCCCCGGCTGCGACACCTCATGTGGCCAAACGGCCCGGCAGCATTTACCCGAGCTTAGTATGCAGTGCGATCCATACCTGACCTCACTATGGATGAGCTGCTGGAGAAGCGTGGTGGGGTAGTAATTTGCATTGTTCCAAACGGGAAAAGTTAAAGGCAGGCATTTCCTTCTTTGGGAGAAATTTCTGGGCATCTGCCAGTCTAAAAGAGAAGCAATTGTACTCTCGCTGACCTTGGCAAGCCCCAGTTTGCAGGACCACTACACGCGTTTTCAGCCATTTCCAGGCACCTGCCTGTTTAAAGAGAAGCAATTGTACTCTCGCTGACCTTGGGAAGCCCCAGTTTGCAGGACCACTTCACGCGTTTTCAGCCATTTCCAGGCACCTGCCTGTTTAAAGAGAAGCAATTGTACTCTCGCTGACCTTGGGAAGCCCCAGTTTGTAGGACCACTTCACACGTTTTCAGCAAATTCCAGGCACCTGCCCGTTTAAAGAGAAGCAATTGTACTCTCACTGACCTCGGGAAGCCCCAATTTATAGGGCCGCTACACACACATTGCTATAAGGAGGGGAGGGTGAGCCCCTTGTGGGGTCCGTTTTCCAACATGACATGGCTGGCTGACGCTCGGGCACCTCTCCACTTTCAGGGAGAAGGACGCGGAATTGAACCAGAAGCGGCCGCAGTACATCAAGGCCAAGGAGAACACGTCGCACAAAATCAAGAAGCTGGAATCTGCCAAGAAGTCGCTGCAGAATGCGCAGAAGCAGTACAAGAAACGCAAGGCGGACATGGACGAGCTGGAGCAGGAGATGCTGTCGGTGGAGAAAGCCCGGCAGGAGTTTGAGGAGCGCATGGAGGAGGAGAGCCAGAGTCAAGGCCGTGATCTGCAGCTGGAGGAGAACCAGGTAAGGTCAAGCAAGGGATAAGTGTGGTGGGATAGCAATTTGCGTTGATCTGTCGGGGGAAGTTAGTGTACGCTCGGGAGCAGCCAGCAATTTCTAAGCATCCGCCAGTCTAAAGAGAAGCAATTGCTCTCTGGCTGACCTCAATTTTCAGGAACTCTTCACACGTTTTAAGCTATTACCAAACATTTACCAGTCTAAAGCGAATCAATTAAACTCTCACCGACCTTGGGCTTGCAGGACCACTTTACACGTTTTAAGCTATTGCCAAGCATCTAACAGTCTAAAACGAAGCAATTAAACTCTCACTGACCTTGGGTTTGCAGGACCACTTCACACGTTTTAAGCTATTGTCAAGCATCTAACAGTCTAAAACGAAACAATTAAACTCTCACTGACCTTGGGTTTGCAGGACCACTTTACATGTTTTAAGCTATTGCCAAGCATCTACCAGTCTAAAGCGAATCAATTAAACTCTCACCGACCTTAGGAAGTCCCAATTTTCAGGACCACTTCACGCATTTTAAGCAACTTCCAAGCTTGCACCGGTGAAAAGAGAAGCAATTGCATTCTCAGTGAGCTCTGGAAGCCCCAAATTCCATGAATTAGATCTATAACATCAATTACACTTTGCATCTCAGGCACCCGGTGGCAGCATCGGTGCTCCCAGGTGAGGCACAACGTGAGAGAAAGGATGTGCATTTATATAGCACCTTTCATGGCTTCTGGGTGCCCTGAAAGTGCTTTATGGCCACTGGCTCCTTCAGAAGTAAAGCCACTGCTGTAATGCAGGCGGTCAATTTACACAGAAGGATGATCCCACAAATAGCAGTGAGAGGATTGGCGTGTTGATTTTTTTTTTGTTAAAAACGTAGCTGAGGGATAAATATTGCCGCAGAGCACCAATGAAGTGCAGGTACAAATGTTGTAATGTAGGAAACGCAGCAACCAATTTGCACACAGCAAGCTCCCACAAATGAGGGAAATGGCCAGATAATCTGCTTTTAGTAATGTTGGTCGCGGGGTAATAGTCAGGGCACTGGTATAATCCTGGAGAATCTGAGCTGCACCCCTTCCCAAGACCGGTGTATCCTTGCTAAGGGACAGTGCCCCAGAACAGAACTTAATGTTCAGGATGGGAGCATGACCAAGGCTGTATACAGCTGAAGTGTTGTTGCCTCCCCTTTGTACTTCAACCCCCTCTCGCGCAATGGAAATGACTGTTCTTGGGAATTATAACTGGCATGTATCCTGTGATGTGCTTCATGTCACTATAATACGCTCCCACAATCTTCCGACCCTGGTAGGAGGGTTTCCAAGTGACAATTTAATGATCAGGTCTAATTGCTGTTCGTTGGGGTCAGCCAGAGAGCAATTGCTACTTTTTAGACTGGTGGTTGCTAGGAAAAGACTGACCGACTGATGCCTTGTTTCTTAAAAGGTCTTTGACGGTCTCCACTGACCATCCACCCATCCCTGTGACATCTTGTGCTTTTGTCTTTCACCCTTCCCCTCCCGGCACGGGCCTTTCTAGGTGAAGAAATACCACCGGCTGAAAGAGGAGGCCAGCAAGCGAGCTGCCACCCTGGCTCAGGAGCTGGAGAAGTTCAACCGAGATCAGAAGGCCGACCAGGATCGGCTGGACCTGGAGGAGCGGAAGAAAGTGGAGACAGAGGTGGGTTCCTTGTCCTGCGCCGCGACTCCGGAGCCAAGGGACCAAAACCCCGTATTGCGTGCGCCCGTCGGTGGCTGTGTGCTCTCTTTTTGCGGCTGCACAGAAGCTGGCACCGTAACGCGCGGTAAAGCAGGCAAGAGGCCTGCATCCCTGGCCGCACAGTAGTCTTAAAGGGATCCTGGAGGTCGCAAACATATACTGCGTGAGAAGAGCGTGCTGATTGGTTGGCAGGTGGACTCTGAATGCTAGAGGGGTTGCCATGGAGAGTACAAAAGAAGGCATATGGAATGCTCTCCTTCCTTGGCGGAGGTATAGAATGTAAAAGTAAGGATATAATGTTGGCATTGTATAAAACACTGGTGAGGCCACAACTGGAGTATCGTGTGCAGTTCTGGTCACCACATTACAGGAAGGACGTAATAGCTCTGGAGAGAGTGCAGAGGAGGTTTACAAGAATGTTGCCAGGGTTAGATAGGTTGGGGTTATTTTCCTTGGAACAGAGAAGGCTGAGAGGTGACTTGATTGAGGTGTACAAAATTATGAGGGGAATAGATAGAGTGGACGGGATAAAGTTGTTTCCCTTGATGGAGAATTCTAGAACCAGGGGACATAGATTCAAGATAAGTGGCAGAAGGTGTAAGGGGGACATGAGGAAGAACTTTTTTACCCAGAGGTAGTGGGTGTCTGGAATTCGCCGCCCAAGTTGGTGGTAGAGGCAGAAACTCTAAACTCTTTTAAAAAGTACCTGGATCTGCACCTTAAGTGCTGTAAGCTGCAGGGCTATGGGCCGGGTGCAGGAAGGTGGGATTAGAAAGGGCACCTGGGTGTCCTCGGGCTGCCATGGACAAGATGGGCTGAATGGCCCCCTTCTGTGCTGTAACTTTTCTGTGGATCGACAGCAGGGACGAATCAGCTGCCCAGCTTTTGTTCACATTCAAACCAGGCCGGTCGACTCTGATCGGTCAAGCCATCGCCATGGGGAATGAACCAGGGAATGGCTGCCACCCCCACCCCCCCCAAAAGCTTTTGTTTAGTTGGATGCGATGCAATGCGTAGACACGCTCCTTCTGTCTGCAAAGGACAGGGCCCTGTGTGTGCATATATGTAGCTTGTAGTCACATGCTGTTCCCTTTACTGTGGTTCCGTCTTGCGAGCTGTCCTGATGAGTGCAAGACGAGAAAGTTCGATAAGAGTGTCTCTTTTTCAGCAAAACTCAGCAATTGTTATGCGGCCTTTGGGGCTGTATGATTCTGGGCCAAGGGGAAGCCTTAAGAAGCTCCAATAAGAGCCACGACCACCCACCTCACTGGATGGTACAGCCCGAGCCCCTCTAACCCTTTCCCATAATACTTGTCTGCGCCCTCTACCCTGGCGGCGACCAGACAGCCGCACACCCGAGCGGCGTACCGCAGAAAGCCCGGGTGCAGCCGCTTGACGATCTCCCCACCGCCGGCGGCCGCTCTCTTGCTGGCCGAGGCGAGCGTCGCCCCAGCTGCTGCGTGACCTGGGACGCAAGCAGCCCCTTGTGGGAGGGGGGTGGTGGGCAGCGCAGAACTGGAATATCGCCGGAGAGTGAGTGAGGCGGGGCAAACGCAAGAGTGCCAAATTTCAAACGATCGCCGTGGAAGAGAGGGTGCTGATTGGCTGGCAAGTCGACTCTGATTGGCCGAGGAGAAAGCAACGGGGAAGCATAGACTCCGCCCCCCCACCACCCCGTATAAATTGCCATGACCATTTGAAATTTGGCACTCCTGTGTTTGTCCAGATGAGCGCTGGACGAAAGGTTTGGCAGCCCGTCTCCCTTTACCTCAGTATTCGGATTTGGGATGCACACCGTATGCGTAGCCTGAGAGCTGGCATGGTAAGTGCGGCGTGCTTGATGAGTAAGTGTAGGCTTTGGACCAATGGTTCACAAAACCCTCCACCACTCTGGGGCTTTCCCCCCACCCCCCCACCAGCCTCGTCCTCTGGGCCTGCTGGAGGCTATTTGACCGAGGACGATCGCCGTGATTAGCCGACGACCCTATTACCCCCTGAACCAGCGGCTGCCGGGCTGGCACTCTCTCCGACCCACGTCGGGTCCCCAGTCCCGGCTTCGCCTCGGGTTTGTATTCCCCCCCCCCAATCCTGAAAGCTCTCGCCCGTGGCCTGGCCCTCCCCCCCCCCGGCCCCCTCCCTGAGCCTTCCGCGTTCCTCTGTCTCCGGCCTCTCGCGCGCCCCTGACTTTCACCGCCTCGTTGCTGGTGGCCGTGCTTTTTTTGCTGCCCCGAGCTCCTTAACACCGACCCCTTTGACCGAACCTTTGGCCCACCTGCCCCTGATGTTTCTTCGTGCGGCTCCGGGTGGGGGTGTGGGGGTTGCGTGGGGTGGTCAGACTTCGTTTGGTAGTTGCCCCCTGTGAAGCGCTGAAGAAATGTGGCGACGTCACAACGCCGGGCCAGCTGGATGGGATGGGGCCTTGGGTCATTTTTTTTTTTCTCTTTCGCCTTGCTGCGCCTGCGTTAAGGACAGAATTTAACGGCTTTCTCTCCCCCCACCTCTGCAGGCGAAGATCAAGCAGAAGCTCCGAGAAATCGAAGAGAACCAGAAGAGAATCGAAAAGCTGGAAGATTACATCAACACCAGCAAGTGAGCCTGCGCTAAGCCATAAAAAGAATTGCCCACGCGCGCCTCCAAAAAATTCGTTCGTGGGGTGTGGGCGTCGCTGGCTGGGCCCAGCATTTATTGCCCGTCCCCAATTGCCCCCTTGAGAAGTGTACAGAAAGAAATGACTGTTGTATGTGTGCTCGTATGTTTCTGTTCTTGTCCTAGGTGTCAAATTTTGCTTGATAAAACTCCTGTGTGACACCTTGGGAGTTTTTATTATTTTTAAGTGCAGAACCACAGGGGCTGGATTTTTGCTGGGAAAAGGAGCTGGGTCAGCTTCTGTGTCAGAAACCCACCTCCAGTGGGAAACTGACCGAGGTTTAGATTTTTGTGGGAGTGAGCCTTTAATTGACAGGGAGACAGGTTTTCCTGTCCAATAAGTGCTGGTGGGGGCAGGAATCGAGGTGGCTCAGGTGAAGACTCCTTCAGAGCCTCCATGGCAGCCATCACTGAGGCTGTTGGTTGTCCCGACGGAGAGGGTTTGTGCCGCAGCCTACCACTGCGCCACGGGGAAGTGAGATGTTAACAGGGGAGCGGGAGGTCTGGCACCCATGGCGGGAAGGAGAGAGGTCCTCTTCTTTGGAGGAGCAAGCCACCTCATTGTGCAGCAGGGGCACCTCTCTGTTCAGCCTCATCTCCTTCCACCTCCAATTCCTCTTCCTCTCTTACCTCCTGCACCTCCCCCCGATGAGCTGTCCCCTGCCAGGCCCTCACCGTCCCTCAAGGTCCACACCTCTCTGGAGGGCCAGGTTATGGAGAGCGCAGCAGACCACCGCAGTGGTTGAGACACATGCTGGAAGGTATTGCAGGGCATAACCCAACCGGTCCAGGCACCGGACCCAGTTCTCTCTGAGCCAGTGATGCCCCATCAGTTGTGAATCTGATGTGTCGCTAATCTTAGTGAAGAGGCCATCAGTCACCTGGATGACATACCAGTGTGTAGCTGCCTGTGCAATGCTGCTAGTGCTCTGCGCTGACAAGGACACAGATGTCTGTGATCCAGTACCAAGAGAGTCACAGCCTCTTTCTGCACTGGTTCTCAGTCATGTACAGGTGGCTTCACCTCTACCTGTAGACCCCGTGCTCAAAGTTGTGTCTCCTTCTCCTCTGTGTCCCCGGTCCCGCTCCTCTGGCCTTCTGATCCCTGGCGTTCTGCCCTTTCTGTGCAGGCTTCTCCAATGGCCTCGATTTCTGAGGGTGCAGCACCCATTTCCAACTGCAGCTTTACTGGTGTTCAGGTGGAGTCTCACCTTCTGCTTCGATGCCCAGCATTTATTGCCCGTCCCTAATTGCCCCCTTGAGAAAGAAATGCGCGCGCGCCCCCATCTGTGCGCGTTGTCCGTCTTGTCCGTGCCTGGAGCGTTGCACCCCCGCCCCCCCACTGACCCACCGTTGGCCTTCTGCTGCAGGCAGTCGCTGGACGAGCAGCAGGCCCAGGAGACCAAGCTGACCGACGAGGTGGAGGCGGCGAAGCGGCGGATCGACGAGATTAACATGGAGCTGAACCAGGTCATGGAGCAGCTGGGCGACGCCCGCATCGACCGGCAGGAGAGCAGCCGCCAGCAGCGCAAGGCAGAGATCATGGAGAGCATCAAGCGGCTGTACCCGGGCTCCGTGGTACGTGGCTCGGGGAACGGGTTAGGCAGGCTCCGGCTGTATGATCCAGTGAGAGGAATGCTGCTGAGGTGGTGGCGGAGGGTGGGGGGGGTGGGTGGGGTGGGGTGGGCTCTTATTGGAAATTCACGGGACTTCCCCTTATCGCCACTTATTCCTCCCCCGCCACCCCCTATTGCTCCATATCCCTCGTTAATTGATGCTTTTTTTTCTTTTGGACGTGGGTGTTCGCTGGCAAGCCCAGCATTTGTCGCTCATCCCTAATTGCCCCTTAAACTGAGTGTCTCGTTGGGGCCATTTCAGAGGGGGGGCAGTTAAGAGTCAACCACATTGCCGTGGGGTCTGGAGTCACGTGTGGGCCAGACCGGGTAAAGGGCTGCAGATTTCCTTCCCTTAAAGGGGCATTAGCGAACCAGATGGGGTTTTTTAACGACAATCGATGATAGTTTTGTGGTCACCGTCACTGAGAGTGGTTTTATATTCCAGATTTATCAATTGAATTTAATCTCCACCAGTGGCCGTGGTGGGATTTGAACCCCGTGTTCCCGGAGCATTAGCCTGGGCCGCTGGATTACCGGCCTGGTGACATTGCCCGCTACGGCACAGGTGGCAAAAGGTGTTACGTAAATGCTGCTCTTTGGCTTGATAGACTCTTATTTGGTCTCTCTTTGTTCCCCTTTCTCTCTCTCTCTCTCTCTCTCTCTCTCTCTCTCTCTCTCTCTCTCTCTCTCTCTGCCCCCCTGCAGTACGGCCGTCTGATCGACCTGTGCCAGCCCACGCAGAAGAAATACCAGATTGCCGTCACCAAGGTGCTGGGGAAGAACATGGACGCCATTATCGTAGACACGGAGAAGACAGGGAGGGACTGCATCCAGTACATCAAGGAGCAGCGGGGGGAGCCGGAGACCTTCCTGCCTCTTGACTACCTGGAGGTCAGCCAGGGGATGTGGTGTGTGGGGAAGAGCTGGTTTTGACTTGACTTGGCTTAGGTCATTGAATACATTCAAGGGTGAATTAGACAAATTTTTCATCGGCAGGGGAGTTGAGAGGGAGGTGGGCGGGCAGGAAAGTTGAGTTGAGGCCACAATTAGATCAGCCACGTTCTTATTGAATGGAGGAGCAGGCTCGAGGGGCTGAAAGGGCTACTCCTGCTCCTAATTCTTGTGTTCGGACATGTCAGCTCTGTCAGTGTATATCTGTCAGTCTGGGGTACAATGCTGGTGGGGACGGGTCTGTCACTGTATAACACTGGGGTACAGTACTGTTGGGGACAGGTCTGTCACTGTATAACACTGGGGTACAGTACTGGTGGGGACGGGTCTGTCACTGTATAACACTGGGGTACAAATACTGGTGGGAACGGGTCTGTCACTGTGTAACACTGGGGTACAGTACTGGTGGGGACGGGTCTGTCACTGTATAACACTGGGGTACAGTGCTGGTGGGGACCGGTATGTCACTGTATAACACTGGGGTACAGTACAGGTGGGGACGGGTCTGTCACTGTAAAACACTGGGGTACAGTACTGGCGGGGACGGGTCTGTCACTGTATAACACTGGGGTACAGTACTGGTGGGGACGGGCCTGTCCCGGTATAACACTGGGGTACAGTACTGGTGGGAACGGGTCTGTCACTGTATAACACTGGGGTACCGTACTGGTGGGGACGGGTCTGTCACTGTGTAACACTGGGGTACAGTACTGGTGGGGACGGGTCTGTCACTGTATAACACTGGGGTACAGTGCTGGTGGGGACGGGTGTGTCACTGTGTAACACTGGGGTACAGTACTGGTGGGGACGGGTCTGTCACTGTGTAACACTGGGGTACAGTACTGGTGGGGACGGGTCTGTCACTGTATAACACTGGGGTACAGTACTGGTGACAGCATTATTACGGTATTAGTGACGTTGGCTGTCGTGCGGTTTCAGGTCAAGCCCACCGATGAGAAGCTCCGAGAGCTGCGGGGAGCCAAGCTGGTGATCGACGTCATCCGGTACGAGCCACCGCACATCAAGAAGGCGCTGCAGTACGCCTGCGGGAATGCGCTGGTGTGCGACAACGTGGAGGATGCCAGGAGGATCGCCTTCGGGGGGCCCCAGAGACACAAGGTGCGTCGGGGGGAGGGGGGTGGAGGAAAGGCTGCCCTGAACGAGGAGCGATCCCCTCTCCAGCTTCACGTTCGACCCTCCTCAAGATCGTGGCCGCTCCGTGTCTTAACTCCGTTCGCCCAGCTTGGTTCTGAAACCTCCTAGCCTGGTCTATGAACGAATGCAGGAACCCTGACTGACTCCTTTGCTTCTTGCCGCTTTTGTGCACACCCTCGCTTGGTGGGCGGGTGGCTGCTGAGCTTTTTCTGCTCTAGTTTTTTTTTTTGTTGCTGATCAGACTGCAGCCTCTGGCTGAGGAACGGTCGACTTGCAACGGGTCCGGGGCGGAACCTGGTCTGTGCTGGACGCGGCGGTGACCGTTGTTCCTGCGCGGGAGCCACCTCCGCCTCTCCTGGCGCAGTTGTCCGCGTGAGCTCTCCTGCGGGTCGGCGAAGGGCTGTGAAGCCCGATTGACCCGGGCCGCGCGAACCCACCCTCGCCGGGGTGGCTGTGAATGGGCTCCACCTGCGGCAGAGAGAGAGAGAGATGGAGACGGCGACAAACGAACAGACCAACCGGCCCGGCCGGTGATTCTGCTCCACGCCAGCCTGGCAGCCGTTGCTGCTCGATCGCTCCCCGGGTCACCCTGGCTGGCTCGAGCACAAACGCTGCCTGCAAAGCCCCTCCGACCGCTCCCATTCCCAGCCCCCCAGCCAGTTCGATACCCTCGTGGAAGCGCGCCTGCAACTACCGCTCAAGCGAGGCACACGCCTGACCTCACCCTCGGGGGAAA
The DNA here is from genome assembly GCF_964194155.1 of Cetorhinus maximus. NCBI lineage: Eukaryota > Metazoa > Chordata > Chondrichthyes > Lamniformes > Cetorhinidae > Cetorhinus > Cetorhinus maximus. The sequence continues at coordinate 299,505 of NW_027596250.1, read as the reverse complement.
CCCTTCACCGCTGGGATCTCCAGACTGCGCTGCTCGGTTCTCTCACAGGAGTCTAAAGCACAGAGCTGTGCCCCCTCCCACACTGCACCACCCACCCCACCACTCCGTGCCTGGTAGCGGCAGCCAATGTTAAGCTCCCCCTCATTGCACTGTACCCCTCCCTCCCACCCACCGTCTCCTGTTCTCCCCGCAGACCGTTGCCCTGGACGGGACCCTGTTCCAGAAATCCGGCGTGATATCAGGGGGAGCCAGCGACCTGAAGGCCAAGGCCAGGCGCTGGGACGAGAAGGCGGTCGAGAAGCTGAAGAGCAAGAAGGAAAAGCTGACCGAGGAGCTGAAGGTGTGACGGGGGGAGGGGTGTGGCGGTGGTTTGTTTTTACCAATCGGTGTTGGCGGGGAACCTCGGGCAGTAATTGCATCGAGCTCGGCATTCGAATGGCAGGTTGGGTGCAGGTTTGAATGTTCCTCCGCTCCTGGGGCACTGTGGACAGTTCTGGTCCCCTTACTTCAGGAGGGACAGACTCGCATCGGAAGCTGTTCAGAGAAGGTTCACTCGGCCGATTCCTGGGACGAAGGGGGTTTGTCTGATGAGGAAAGGTTGAGCAGGTTGGGCCTCTACCCATTGGAGTTTAGAAGAATGAGAGGTGATCTTATTGAAACATATCAGATTCTGAGGGGAGGGGGTTTGACAGGGTGGATGCTGAGGGGATGTTTCCCCTCCCCCCGTGGGGGGGGAATCTAGAACGAGGGGAGGGGGCACAGTTTCAGAATGAGGGGTCTCCCATTGAAGACGGAGATGAGGAGGAATTTCTTCTCTCAGAGGGTGGTCAGTCTGTGGAATCCTCTCCCCGCCCCCAGAGAGCAGCGGGGGCCGGGTCACTGAATATATTCAAGGCTGAGTTAGACAGATTTCTGATCGACGAGGGAGTCAAGGGTTATGGGGTTGGTGGTGGGGGGGCGCGGATGCAGACAGGAAAGAGGATTTGAGGCCACAATCAGATCAGTCGTAAACATATTGAAAGGGGAAGCAATCTAGAGGGGCCAAAAGGCCCATCCCTGCTCCTAATCCTTGTGGTCTTAATGCGTCAGCTCTGTGCCCGTTAATTCCCCCCCACAGGAGCAAATGAAGATTAAACGGAAGGAAGCTGAGCTGCGCCAGGTGCAGTCGCAGGCCCATGGACTTCAAATGAGGCTGAAGTATTCGCAGAGTGATCTGGATCAGACCAAAACCCGGCATCTCTCGCTCAATATGCAGGTCAGAGTCGGCAGGATTAACTGAAATGTCTGCATCTCTCTGCGATCCGTGATGACTTGTTATCTCTCTTTCTTGCTCTTTTGTTTCCAGTTTCTCCCCAGCTCCGTTTATTCCACCTTTGTTCATTTTCTCTCTTCCCCCTGCTCACAAGCTATTTTCCTATCCAACGCTGTCTCTCCAGCACTTGATCCCATCCCTACTACCTTTTGCTCATTCGTTGTTTTGTCCCAGATAATCTGGCCTCTGTCTTGTTTTCTTTCTCTCTCTCTCTCCCTCTACCAACCCCCACTTCAGCTTTCATACATTCTCTTTGGATCTCGTGCTCTCTCTCGCGCTCTCTGGCTCTCTCTCTCGCACTCTCTGGCTCTCTCTCACGCTCTCTGGCTCTCTCTCTCGCGCTCTCTGGCTCTCTCGCGCTCTCTGGCTCTCTCTCTCGCGCTCTCTGGCTCCCTCTCTCGCGCTCTCTGGCTCTCTCTCTCGCGCTCTCTGGCTCTCTCTCTCGCGCTCTCTGGCTCTCTCGCGCTATCTGGCTCTCTCTCTCGCGCTCTCTGGCTCTCTCTCTCGCGCTCTCTGGCTCTCTCTCTCTCGCGCTGTCTGGCTCTCTCTCTCGCGCTCTCTGGCTCCCTCTCTCGCGCTCTCTGGCTCTCTCGCGCTCTCTGGCTCTCTCTCTCGCGCTCTCTGGCTCTCTCTCTCGCGCTCTCTGGCTCTCTCTCTCGCGCTCTCTGGCTCTCTCTCTCGCGCTCTCTGGCTCTCTCGCGCTCTCTGGCTCTCTCGCGCTCTCTGGCTCGCTCTCTCTCGCGCTCTCTCTCGCGCTCTCTGGCTCTCTCTCTCTGGCGCTCTGTCTCTCTCTGGCGCTCTCTCTCTCTGGCGCTCTCTCTCTCTGGCGCTCTCTCTCTGGCGCTCTCTCTCTCTGTGGCGCTCTCTCACTCTCTGGCGCTCTCTCTGTCTCTGGCGCTCTCTCTGTCTCTGGCGCTCTCTCTGTCTCTGGCGCTCTCTCTGTCTCTGGCGCTCTCTCTGTCTCTGGCGCTCTCTCTGTCTCTGGCGCTCTCTCTGTCTCTGGCGCTCTCTCTGGCGCTCTCTCTCTCTCTGGCGCTCTCTCTCTGGCGCTCTCTCTCTCGTGTGTTCTTGCTCTCTCTGGCTTGCGCATTCTCGCGTGTTCTTGCTCTCCTGCGCGCGCTCTCTCACTGTCACTCGTGCGCTCTCAAGCACACTTGCGCTCTCTAGCACGGATCCGCACGTGGGCTCTTTCCTTGCTCTTTGCACACTCACTCTCTTTTCCATCGCTTTTGTGTTCTTTCTCTCCTACACCCCTTTGCAACACGCACTTTCTCCCAGCTTCTTTGCGCACTCTCTTTCTGTACCCGCCTTCACGGACTCTCTCCCACCCTTTTGCGCGCCTTCTCTTTGTGCCTCTGCACCGCTGTCTTTCCCGGCGTCTCTCTTCCACCCCCTTTGCTCCCTCTCCTCCCCTTCGTTGCTCCTACCCACTCTCTCCCGTCCCAGATCTCACTGTTTTTCTTTTAAACCTGTGCCGCAGGAGAAGTCCAAGCTGGAGAGTGAGCTGGCAAACTTCGGACCAAAAATTAATGACATCAAACGGACTGTCCAGGCACGGGACCGTGAGATGAAGGAGCTCAAGGAGAAGATGAACCAGGTGAGCCCAGCCGTTCTCCGCATCCTCCCCTCTTCGTTTTTTTGTGGGCCACCCAAGCACTTCCTCACGGAGATGACATTCGACCTCACCTGCGCTCACACCATGCCCCCTGATACCTTCTCTCTCTCTCTCTCTCTGCCCATGACCGCCTGCCTCTCTTTGACCCTGTCAGCTGCAAGGCTGAGGGAATGTGCCCATTTATGTCACTTCCTCACGGGCCAGGCCAGGTGAGCAGCCAAGCGTTAGAAGCAGGGCCTGGACAACCAGAAAGCTCGAGGGCAGCGCCACGGGTGATCACTAGCCTTTCTTCTTTCATGTCTTTGGACTGGGAATCGCCTGGTGAGCGGTGATAACCCGTTAGAAGCCACAAAGCGCATAAACGTCTTTGCGGTGAGATGTTTGGCTCTCAGCCGGAATTGGTTCTGGCTGGGGTGGCGATCGCCTTGTACCGACGGTTAGGCACTGCGCAGCAGTATCGGGGCCAGAGTAATCGCCTGGACTAGCCTCAGTCGCCTGGGACATTGCGGAGATGGAGGATGGTCTTCAGAGGAGTTTCCCCATGGCAGTTTTAATCCAGTTTTTCACCTCTCGCAAGAGATCGCCTGGTTTCAGAAGGAGCAGGGGGTTTATACGTAGGCGCCAGATCTCACGACTGCCCTGGTCAGATTTGAAGACGAGCTGAATGCCAGGGGTGAAGTGAGAGTAACTTTTTCTTTTTGTTCGTTCCTGGGGTGTGGGCATCGCTGGCATTTATTGCCCATCCCTAATTGCCCCTTGAGAAGGTGGTGGTGAAGCCACCTTGAACCGCTGCAGCCCTTGACATTGAGGCAGCGTTTGACCGAGCGTGGCGCAGAGGAGCCCCAGTAAATCTGAAGTCAGTGTGGGGATCATAGGGGAATCCTCTCCCCGGACTAGAGTCATACTTGGGACTGGCTTAGATGCCACGCTCGAATCAAGGGGACAGCCAGCAACGATGACCCTAGCACAAAGGAAGATGGCTCTGGTTGTTGAAGGCCAATCATCCCAGCCCAAGGACATTGCTGCAGGAGTTCCTCAGGGTAGTGTCCCTGGCCCAACCATCTTCAGCGGCTTCATCAATGACCTTCCCACCATTGTAAGGTCAGAAATGGGGATGCTTGTGGATGACTGCACAATGTTCAGCACCACTCACAACTCCTCAGATACTGAAGCAGTCATACAGCAAGTCCTGGGCAACGTTCAGGCTGATAAGTGGGAAGCGGCATTCACAAGTGCCAGGCAATGACCATCTCTAACAAGAGAGAATCTCACCATCTCCCCACGACATTCAGTGACATTACTGTCACTGAATCCCCCATTATCAACATCCTGGGGGGGTTACCATTGACCAGAAACTGAACTGGACCAGCCATATGAATACTTGTGGCTACAGGAGCAGGTCAGAGACTGGGAATCCTGCAGAGAGTAACTCACCTCCCCGACTCCCAAAAGCCTGTCCACCGTCTACAAGAGCAGGTCAGAGGCTGGGAATCCTGCAGAGAGTAACTCACCTCCCCAACTCCCCAAAGCCTGTCCACCATCTACAAGAGCAGGTCAGAGGCTGGGAATCCTGCAGTGAGTAACTCACCTCCCCAACTCCCCAAAGCCTGTCCACCATCTACAAGAGCAGGTCAGAGGCTGGGAATCCTGCAGAGAGTAACTCACCTCCCCGACTCCCCTAAGCCTGTCCACCATCTACAAGAGCAGGTCAGAGGCTGGGAATCCTGCAGAGAGTAACTCACCTCCCCAATTTCCCCAAAGCCTGTCCACCATCTACAAGAGCAGGTCAGAGGCTGGGGTTTCTGCGGAGAGTAGCTCACCTCCCCAACTCCCCAAAGCCTGTCCACCATCTACAAGAGCAGTTCAGAGGCTGGGGTTTCTGCGGAGAGTAGCTCACCTCCCCAACTCCCCAAAGCCTGTCCACCATCTACAAGAGCAGGTCAGCGGCTGGGAATCCTACAGAGAGTAACTCACCTCCCTGACTCCCCAAAGCCTGTCCACCATCTACAAGAGCAGGTCAGAGGCTGGGAATCCTGCAGAGAGTAACTCACCTCCCCGACTCCCCAGAGGCTGGGAAAGCTGCGGCAACAGATTCTGCTCCTGACTCCCAGGCAGGTGAGTGACACCCGTGCCCCCAAGAGCCAGTGTTGCGCTCAGCGCTGATGTGCCCGTTGCTTTCCAGGTGGAGGACGAAGTGTTTGAGGAATTCTGCCGCGAAATCGGTGTGAGGAACATCAGAGAGTTCGAAGAAGAGAAGGTCAAAAGGCAGAACGAGATAGCCAAGAAGAGGTAGGTGGACCTGGATGCTTGTCCTTTCACCCCCCGCCCCCGCCAAACCCAACCCTTCTCAGCCCCTCCCCCCCCCGTCTCTCGGCCCACTCGCCCGCGCTCTCGCTTTCTCTGTCCTACCTCGCGACAATGATCCCCTCGGTGCCATAGCTCCCAGCGGACATTCGGTGAGCCTGCCCCGGTGAATCGCTCGCTGTGCGGACCCAGAATGTGATTCCAAAGCCTGCCCTCACCCGAATTAGCTGAGCCCGATGGTTGCGTTGCTGTGGTTGGACGTTACCCCGAGCTGCCTCAGAGGGCTTCCTGCTTCCCCTGGACGCCAGAGACTCCTGAGGGTTAAAGTGCGCGGACTGAATCGAGGCGAGGACCCCCATAGTCAAGTCAGTTATCCCCCATGAACTGTATTCACTGTCCCTCCCTGTCGAGTGAGGGTGAACTGTATTCACTGACCCTCCCTGTCGAGTGAGGGTGAGCTGTATTCGCTGACCCTCCCTGTCGAGTGAGGGTGAGCTGTATTCACTGACCCTCCCTGTCGAGTGAGGGTGAACTGTATTCACTGACCCTCCCTGTCGAGTGAGGGTGAGCTGTATTCACTGACCCTCCCTGTCGAGTGAGGGTGAACTGTATTCACTGACCTTTCCCATGGTGTGAGGATGAGGTGTATTCATGACTCTCTGCACCGAGTGAGGGCACGCAGTCTTAACTTGGCTCCATACCCCTGCAGGCTGGAGTTTGAGAACCAGAAGACAAGGCTGGGGATCCAACTCGACTACGAGCGGCAGCAGCTGAAGGAGGACCAGGACAAGGTGCACATGTGGGAACAAACAGTTAAGAAGGACGAGAATGAGATCGAAAAACTGAAAAAGGTACGGCATTGTTCACTTAGTGTTGATGGTGTGCTGTTTGTGAACGAGCTAGTGAGCTTATTTGATATGGACAGTGAAGAGGGAGCTTTACTCTGTATTTAACCCCGTGCTTTACCTGTCCTGGGAGTGTTTGATGGGGACGGTGTAGAGGGAGCTTTACTCTGTATCTAACCCCGTGCTGTACCTGTCCTGGGAGTGTTTGATGGGGACGGTGTAGAGGGAGCTTTACTCTGTATCTAACCCCGTGCTGTACCTGTCCTGGGAGTGTTTGATGGGGACAGTGTAGAGGGAGCTTTACTCTGTATCTAACCCCGTGCTGTACCTGTCCTGGGTGTGTTTGATGGGGACGGTGTAGAGGGAGCTTCACACACTCAATATCAGTGACTTTTTTTGGAGAATGCTTTCTGGACAAACAGTAAATGCAGTGCCTGGTGTGGGAGTGAATCATAGCAACCGGAGAAGTTCCTGGCTTGGATTTTTGCCGGGCACAATAGACCAGCCCATTGGGGAGAGTTTGGGGGCGGGCGGGCATTGAGGTTTATTTTTTTGGGGCTGGTCTTCCCGAATCCTCAGTGCTTGCCTTTCAACCGCCCCTCTGTGTCTCTCTCTCTCTCTCTCTCTCTCTCTCACACACTCTCACACACTCACACTCTCTCACTCTCACTCTATCTCTCTCTCTGTCTCCCCCTCTCCCCCTCTCTCCCTCTCACTCACTCACTCACTCACTCACTCACTCACTCACTCACTCACTCTCTCACTCTCTCACACTCTCTCACTCTCTCTCTCTCTCTCTCTCTCACTCACTCTCCCTCTGTCTCTCCCTCTGTCTCTCCCTCTGTCTCTCCCTCTGTCTCTCCCTCTCTCTCTCCCTCTCTCTCTCTCTCTCTCTCCCTCTGTCTCCCCCTCTGTCTCTCCCTCTGTCTCTCCCTCTGTCTCTCCCTCTGTCTCTCCCTCTGTCTCTCCCTCTGTCTCTCCCTCTGTCTCTCCCTCTGTCTCTCCCTCTGTCTCTCCCTCTGTCTCTCCCTCTGTCTCTCCCTCTGTCTCTCCCTCTGTCTCTCCCTCTGTCTCTCCCTCTGTCTCTCCCTCTGTCTGTCCCTCTGTCTCTCCCTCTGTCTCTCCCTCTGTCTCTCCCTCTGTCTCTCCCTCTGTCTCTCCCTCTGTCTCTCCCTCTGTCTCTCCCTCTGTCTCTCCCTCTGTCTCTCCCTCTGTCTCTCCCTCTGTCTCTCCCTCTGTCTCTCCCTCTGTCTCTCCCTCTGTCTCTCCCTCTGTCTCTCCCTCTGTCTCTCCCTCTGTCTCTCCCTCTGTCTCTCCCTCTGTCTGTCCCTCTGTCTCTCCCTCTGTCTCTCCCTCTGTCTCTCCCTCTGTCTGTCCCTCTGTCTCTCCCTCTGTCTGTCCCTCTGTCTGTCCCTCTGTCTGTCCCTCTGTCTGTCCCTCTGCCTGTCCCTCTGCCTGTCCCTCTGCCTGTCCCTCTGCCTGTCCCTCTGCCTGTCCCTCTGCCTGTCCCTCTGTCTCTCGCTCTCGCTCTCGCTCTCGCTCTCGCTCTCGCTCTCGCTCTCTCTCTCGCTCTCTCTCTCGCTCTCTCTCTCGCTCTCTTTCTCACTCTCTCTCTCACTCTCTCTCTCACTCTGCTGGCAGGAGGAGCACAGGCACATGAAGATCATCGACGAGACCATGGCCCAGCTGCAGGACTTGAAGAACCAGCACCTCACCAAGAAGTCCGAGGTCAACGACAAGAACCATGAGATGGACGACATCCGCAAGAAGCTGGGAGGGGCCAACAAGTCAGTATGGAGGATCGGACGGTGGGGGAGGAGGAGGAGGAGGAGGGTGGTGGGCTGGTGAAGCGGGAGTGGCCCAGGTCTATTTTGCCTCTGGGACGTGGGTACAGGAGGGGGCCGTTCAGCACCATCCCCCCCCCCCCCCCCCTCCATGTGCCTGTTCCGCCATTTCACTGAAATCGTGCCTGACCTGTGTCTTAGCTGCCTCCTGGGTCCACCTCGAGCCCCGGGCTGAGTTAGCCAAAAGGGCAGCGATGCACTGCTGCCCTTTAATCACTCTGGAATATATAGGGGTGGAAGTTATACGGAGGACTGCATTCAGCTCTGGGCACCGCACCCCAGAAGGGATATCTTGCCCTTGGGTGGGAGTGCAGCGAATGAAACTGGATCTAAAGAGTTTAAGCCTGAGGAGAGGTTGCATTAACCTGCCGGCAATTCCCTCGAACGTAGAAGATTAAGGGGACGACCTAATCGTGGCGTTTAAGAAGGGGTTGAAGGATTCGATAGGGTCGCTGGAGAGAAACCTTTTCCTTTGATGTGGGGATGACTGGGGGAGTCCAGAGCAAGTGAGAACCAGGCCCATCAGGGATGATGCCAGGAAGCACTTCTTCACACTAAGGGGAGTGGAAATCTGGAACGCATTCCGCCCCCCTCAACTCCCCAGGAGCTGTTGAGACTGGAAGTCCATTGAAATTTTCCCAAAACGGAGATTGCTGGATTTGCCCTCAAAGTGAAGGGGATTGAGGCATAGGAAGCGAATGCGGGGAAGGGGATTGGAGGTGCAGATCGGCAGAAACCAAACAGAGGAGGGAGGGAGGGAGGGTGGGTGGGTGTAGGGGGTGTCAAGGGGAGCCCTTGGAGATGCAGGGTTGGGCCTCTGTGCCCCGCTGGGTGAAGTGGGAGGGGGATATCCCTGTCCGTGTGCAGTGACTCCCCCCCCCTGACACCACCGCATCCCCCTTCAAAAACACTGAAAGGTGCAGGCTCCCACAGTCAAACAGCTCAACTGCAAATTCTCACTAGCGTGGCCGGCCATTACCCCGACGGCTGCGACTGGCGTTCGACTGGGGGGGGAGGGTTGGGCGGTGGTGGTTGGTGTCAGCACAGAGATGCATCCCAGCGCTTCTCTTCACGAATCCCCCCCACCACCAACAACTGTTTTATTTCTTTCCCCCCCACCCCCCACCCCCCTGACTCGCAGGGAGATGACCCAGCTGCAGAAGGAGGTGACGGCTATCGAGACCAAACTGGAGCAGAAAAGAAGTGATAGGCACAACCTGCTGCAGAGCTGCAAAATGCAGGATATCAAACTGCCCCTTCGCCAGGGCAGCATGGACGATATCAGCCAGGAGGAGGTGATGTACTCTGGGCGCTGCCTGCTGCTTTCCCGCCTGTTGTCCCGTTTGAATTAAAACGCAAAGCCTCCACCCCTTCTTTTCTTAACCCCCTTCGTCCCCCCCATCCCATCCCACCCTCCCCGACACAGAACCCCACCCCCCCTCCACCTTTACAAACGATGTCGGTATTTCCACTGCATAAGAACGTGAGAAATAGGAGCAGGATGAGGCCATTCGGCCCCTCGAGCTTTCTCTCCCCATTCAATAAGATCTGATTGTTCCCCAACTCCACTTCCCTGTCCCCCCGCCCCCCATAACCCTCGTCGATCAGAAATCTGTCTAACTCGGTCTTGAATATATTCAGTGACCCGGCCCCCACTGCTCTTTGGCGGGGGAGAGAATTCCACAGACTGACCACCCTCTGAGAGAAGAAATTCTTCCTCATCTCCGTCTTCAATGGGAGGCCCCTTATTCTGAAACTGTGCCCCCTCCCCTCGTTCTAGATTCCCCCCCACGAGGGGAGGGGAAACATCCTCTCAGCATCCACCCTGTCAAACCCCCTCCCCTCAGAATCTGATATGTCTCAATAAGATCACCTCTCATTCTTCTAAACTCCAATGGGTAGAGACCTGCTCAACCTCTCCTCATAAGACAAACCCCCCTTCGTCCCAGGAATTGGCCAAGTGAACCTTCTCTGAACTGTTTGCAATGCGAGTATATCCCTCCTTAAGTAAGGAGGCCAAAACCTTTGCGCTCAAAGGGGCTCACAACACATGCTGGACTACTCTTCAGTGAACGCTAGCGCCCCCCCTCTACATCGCATCACTTCACCTGTATACCCTGCCTGCACCTGGGTGGTGAGTGGCGCCAGGGCATTCAATCACCTGGATCGGGAGGCCGCAAAAAGACCTGACCCCGTACCTGCCAGGAGCTCAGGGATGCAAGAATCGGAGCAGGCTGTATGACAACCACATCCTGTGCGAATAAAAACTAATAGGGTCTATTGCACTTGAAGCACAGTTCAGTAAGAGCTGAATTTCAGAGATGTGGCGAGAGTGGCTGTCCTCGACACCTTGGCAGCACTTGACCAAGTGTGACATCAAGTAGCCCCAGCAAATTTGAAGTCACAGCTAGTTACAGGACAGGAGGCGGCCGTTTGGCCCATTGTGCCTGTACCGGCTCTCCAAATGAGCAATGCAGGTAGCGCCACTCCCCCGACTCCTTGTAACTCTGCACATTCTTCCATGTCGGGTAACAATCCAATTCCTTTTTGAAAGCCTCGATTGACCCTGCCTCCCCACCGACACTCTCAGGCAGCGCCTTCCAGACCCTAACCACTCACTGCGTGAAAAAGTTTCTCCTCGCGTCCCCGTCGCTCCTTTTGCCGATCGCCTTAAATCCGCGTCCCTCTGGTTCTCGATCCTTCCGCCAATGACAACAGTTTCTCCCCATCGACTCTGCCCCAGGCCCCTCGTGGCTTAAAAAGTTTCTCCTCGCGTCCCCGTCGCTCCTTTTGCCGATCGCCTTAAATCCGCGTCCCTCTGGTTCTCGACCCTTCCGCCAACGGCAACAGTTTCTCCCCATCTGCTCTGTCCCGGGCCCCCTCGTGACTTTGAAGACGTCTATTAAACCTCCTCTCGACCCCTTTCAGTCAGGTCCTCAGTGGGAAACGGTGGGGGGGTAAAAATTCTCCACTGGTGGAGTCGTACCCAGCAAGAAGGAAGATTGTTGCTGTTGGAGGCCGGGCATTTCAGCCCTGGGACATTACTGTTACGACGCCACAGTTGTTTAAGGCTGAGTTATTTAAAATCCCAGAGGGAAACAAAACTTTAAACAATTGTCATAACCTATATTTTCAATTGGAATTTTTCAGCTGCGGCTCTGAATTCAGGAATAAAAACCACCAAGCCTCGAGAGGTTTTTTTTTGTGTACATTGAATTAAACATTTATTAATTTAACAAGAAATGAAACGCACAAAACAAGTCTACAAATTACTAGCATCATAACTTTTAAACAAACCCCCAAATTAATCACTCCCAGGTAAATCTTCACCAAGGCAGCAACGGCCCGTAGACTTTAAACAGGTAAAGCGCGTTTTATCTGACGAATTCAGAACGAGGTTCCTTTCAATGTGTTCCCTTTGCAGACAGTGTCGGGCTTACGGGCTGCCTCGATCTTGCTTGCCTCTGACCTGGCGCACACGAGCTCCTCTCGGGTTACACCTGGCTTTCCCTTTTTGAATGTAAATTCTCATTGTATCACCATGTCTACGACCTCCGCCTCTTCTAACAACAAAACCCCTTTCGCAGCACCAATTTTATTGGTAATAGGAACGCATTGCTTGGTGTCTCCTAGCTAGGTGCAAGATTTCACTCCTTTTGAATGGTTTTATTCAACAAAATGCAAGTGCACTCTTTACCCTAACTGCCTTACTGTTCACCCAGTTAACACCTCAAAACTACAATGCATCAAAGCACCCAGACCAGCCGGCGTTAATCCAGTAAAGACACACACACACACACACACACACAAAGCCTCCCCCACAGACACAAACCCTACTACAAGTCCAATTTAAAAGTAATTTCCAATATCATTATATGCATTAATATATCTCCATGACATTACTGAATCTCTTTCTTCAGTCACTAACCCCAGCTGACCCAGAACTTCACTCGTCGTTCACTCATTCCCCACAACGTCACCTGTCCTCTGGCTTAGCTTTTGTGTGTGTTGTGCCTCTACCCCTCCTCTCCCCCACCTCGTCTTGTTGACCCTCCACGTTGCCCCTGCCTCTCCCCCGCCTCCCCCCCCCTTGTCAGATTTTGGTCGACTTGGTGATTTGCTGACGCTTCCCCTCTTAGGGCGGCTCACAGTCCGAGGAGACGGGCAACAGTTCCCAGCGGACCTCGAACGTGTGCGCGAGGGAGGCGCTGATTGAGATCGACTACAGCGAGCTGTCCGAGGACCTGAAGGTACGAGCCATTGCCGAGCCGGTCAGTGCGAGAGGCGCCGCCTCGATTTTACATTGGGGTTGCGTCGCAGGAACGGACCATTCCGCTAGCCCCAGCCAGTGGTTGTGCTTCACCTGGGCCTCCTTCCGCTCCTCCCTCGTCTCAGTCATTTGAGGCTTTCCCGGAAAAGCTGTCGGGAGTTCCCAGAATGAAGCGGAATCCCAGTCGTCAGATTTGATTTACACATGAAACCAGAGGGGGCCTTGTTTGAAAATGGGAGGTGTCCGACGGCATAACGTTAACCGGGGGAACGGAGGGGTGAGAGGTTGGGAGGAACGACCCACTAAGGGCAACACTCCTTCGGACTGAGAAGACTGAGGTGGGGGTCGGGTTGATGCTGGGGAGGGGGATTTGGTTGAACGTCAGATCGTGGGGAGGCCGTTCAGCCCCTCGGACCTGCTGCGCCGTGCCATCAGGCATTGGCGGACCTGTACCCCAGCATCGGGCCCGCCCCTGCTCCATATCCCACTTAGCTGCCAAAGTATCTCCCTCGCTCCCGGCTTTGAAAATTTCAGTCGGCACCCGCTGCCTTTTTTGGGGAGGGGGGCGGGGGGAAGAGAAGGGAGAGAATTCCAGATTTGCTGACATCACCTCTGAACGGCCTTGCTCTCATTTTGAAGCTGTGCACCCCCCACACCCCCACCCCCACCCCCCTTCGTTGTTCTGGGCTCCCCACCAGCGGAGGAATTAGACCCTCCACAACCAGCCTCTACCCACTCCCTTTTATCATTTCGAGGGCCCCCTACCCGATGGGTGCCTCGACCCTGGAAGAAACGCAAAGCAAGCTGATCCAACCCGCCCTCCCTAACCCTAACCCTAACCCTAACCCTTTCCTCGGGGCGTGGATAGGGAATAGGAAGCCGCCCGGCCCCTCGAGCCCGCTCGGCCAATTCATCATGGCGGTGGCTGACCTCCTACCTCAGCCCCACTTTCGGCTAACCCTGCCCCCGCCCTCGGTTCCCCCGGTGCTCAAAAAAAAAGCCCCGTCGAGAAACCCGCCCCCGGAGCCTGATCCAACGACTGAGCAACCAACCCGCGGCTCTCTGGGGTAGAGAATGCCAAAGATTCGCAACCCCCCTGAGCGAAGACATTCAGGAACTTGCAAAAAGAATGGGAGCGGGAGGGCGCCATTCGGCCCCCTCCAGCCTTCTCCGCCGTTCAGTATGTGATCCTGGCTGATCCCGTTGTGGCCTCGACCCCACTCTCCTGCCTGGCCCGACCCTCGACTCCCTCGTCGATCAGAAATCTGTCTCACTCGGCCCTTGAATGTATTCAGTGACCCGGCCCCCGCTGCTCTCTGGGGGCGGGGAGAGGATTCCACAGACTGACCACCCTCTGAGAGAAGAAATTCCTCCTCATCTCCTCGTCTTCAATGGGAGACCCCTCATTCTGAAACTGTGCCCCCCTCCCCTCGTTCTAGAATCCCCCCCCACGAGGGAGAAGGGGAAACATCCTCTCAGCATCCACCCTGTCAAACCCCCTCCCCCCTTCAGAATCTGATATGTTTCAATAAGATCACCTCTCACATTCTTCTAAACGCCAATGGGTAGAGGCCCAACCTGCTCAACCTTTCCTCATCAGACAAACCCCCTTCATTCCCAGGAATCAACCTTCTGCTCATCTCGGTCCGAAATGGCTGACCCCCACGTGCCAAAACCGTGGCTTCTGGTTTAAGAGCCTCCAGCCAGGAGAAGCAGCCGTTTAGCATACCACACTCTCTTCCCCTCTTTCACCACACCCACCCCCCCCACAACCACGTTCCCATTTCACCCCCCGAATACATGCCGATTGCTGTATATGGTTAAGCCGAGTGGAAAGCATAATGTTCCATTTGTGTTCTCCAGTCAAACCGTCGATGGCACAGCTGACTCAAGATTCCCGGTGGGCCGTCCGCTGCGACTTTAGAAACGCCTGTATAATTTTCCGAGTGTTGCAGGGAGGGAAAGAGCTTAGTTCTTAAAACTAAGGAGGGAGGGTTTGACCCTGCCCTGATTGTTCTCCCCACGCAGGATGCGCTGGCTGAGGACGAAGTCAAGATAGAGTTGAACGGCCTGCAGCAGAAGGTGACAGAGCACCAAAACATCTTGCAACGAATCGCTGCCCCCAACATGAAGGCCATGGAAAAGCTGGATAGCGTGCGGGATAAGTTCCAGGAAACCTCGGAAGGTGGGTCTTCACCCGCCCCCCCCCTGCCCTCGTCGCGCTTTGGGCGTGCCACAAGGCGCTCTGCATCTATTGATCAGTCACTGTGGGAGCCGGCAGTGGCTGCTGAGCGGGTCTCATTCTCCCCGCTGTGGGAGGGTCAGTGCTGAGGGAGCGCCGCGCTGTGGGGGGGTCAGTGCTGAGGGAGAGCCGCACTGTCGGAGGGTCAGTACTGAGGGAGCGCCGCACTGTCGGAGGGTCAGTGCTGAGGGAGCGCCGCGCTGTCGGAGGGTCAGTGCTGAGGGAGCGCCGCACTGTCGGAGGGTCAGTACTGAGGGAGCGCCGCACTGTCGGAGGGTCAGTGCTGAGGGAGCGCCGCACTGTCGGAGGGTCAGTGCTGAGGGAACGCCGCACTGTCGGAGGGTCAGTGCTGAGGAAGCGCCGTGCTGTCGGAGGGTCAGTGCTGAGGGAACGCCACACTGTCGGAGGGTCAGTGCTGAGGAAGCGCCGTGCTGTTGGAGGGTCAGTGCTGAGGGAGCGCCACACTGTCGGAGGGTCAGTGCTGAGGGAGCGCCGCACTGTAGGTGGTGGGGTGTGGTCAGTACTGAAGGAATGCCACACTGTTGGGGGTGGGGGGTGGTCAGTACTGAGGGAGCGCTGCTCGGTAGGAAGGTCAGTACTGAGGGAGGCCGCTTACTGAGGTGAGGTACTGAGGTCATAAGGAAGTTGATATTTGAAGGGGACTTGATGTGAGTATGGAAAGGGGACTGCATTAGAATCGTCAAGTTTTGAGGTAACGAAGGCAAGGGTTTCATTAGTTGAATCATAACCAACTGACCTTGAATAAATTTAAGGTGTGTCTGTGCTTGTTTCCTCTATCCCAACCCGCAGATTTGAACATTTTCCCGTCACTTAAAGGATCTGCCAAATGCAGCAGAACAGGCTCAATGGGCTGAATGACCTGCTCTTATTCCTCTGTTCCAACCCAGGCTTTGAAACACTT
>NW_027596250.1:236651-279151 GCF_964194155.1 Cetorhinus maximus | reverse complement strand
CCAACCCATCCCAGCCCCAGCTCGCGTTGCCCTGGCTTGGCTGCTGTACGACGGAGGCCGTTCGAGGCCGGGGTTGGGGGCCAACGTTGAGCCCAGAAGCCCTGAGTGTCGGGCGGGCTTCGTTTAAAGAGGTGGGGGAAGGCTGGGGACAGCCTGGGGCCCTGGGAGGAGGTGACTGAGGAGAGGGAGCCGTTTATAGAGGATGTGAAGGGTAGCCAGCACGGTCGGGAGCATAGCTTCCAACTAAACTCTGGCGGCCTGGCAAAGGGGGGGTCACAGGACCCCAGTGGAGCGGAGGAGAGTTGGGGGCTCTCCTCGGGCGGTGAGAGCGATGAAACCATTTTCTCTACGCCTACGCTTTCATTGTTTCAAAGACCTCTATCAGGTCACCCCCCCTCCCCCCTCTGCCTTCTCTATTCCAAGGTGCGCTGACCCACAGGTAGGCCACAGCAGCAGTGGGCCGTGAGTAGGAGATTGAGGCCTGAAGTAACTGAAAAGACAGACCGAGGCTGTAATGGAATTAAAACATAGGAGCAGGAGTAGGGCCACTCGGCCCCTCGAGCCTGCTCCGCCATTTAATAAGTTCGTGGCTGACCTGTAACCTCGACTCCACATTCCCACCTGCCCCCATAACTTTTCACCCCCCCCCCCACCCCCTCGCTTGTCAAAAATCAATCTACCTCGACCTTAAAAATATTCAAAGACTCTGCTTCCCACGCCTTTTGAGGAAGAGAGTTCCAAAGATTCACGACCCTCAGAGAAAAATTCTTCTCATCTCTGTCTTAAATGGGCGACCCCTTATTGTTAAACAGTGACCCCTTCGTTCTAGATTCTCCCACAAGAGGAAACGTCCTCTCCACATCCACCCTGTCCAAGACCCCCTCAGGATCTTAAAAGGTTTCAATCAAGTCGCCTCTCACTCTTCTAAACTCCAGCCTAACCTGTCCAACCTTCCCTCGTAGGACAACCCGCCCATTCCTGATATTAGTCTGGTAAAGACTTCTCTGAACTGCTTCCAACGCATTTACATCCTTCCTTAGATAAGGAGACCAACGCTGTGCGCAGTAAACAGTTCTGGAAATAGTCAGCAGGTCGGGCAGCATCTGTGGAGAGAGAGAGAGATTTAAGGTTATGTCAGATCGAGATGGCCTTTCACCCGAAACTTTCCAAACCCCATGAATCAGCCGACCCGTCGTTTTTAACCAGCTGCGTCCCCCGAAAGAATAAATTTGAAAAAAAGTTCGTCCGATAACGCGGTTAAAATGGTGCCTTCCTCCCCCACCACCCTCCCCAGCTTTTTGTGTGACTGTCTCTAACCGCCTTCCTCTTCCTCCTCCTCTTCGTCGGACAGAGTTCGAGGCCGCCCGAAAGCGAGCCAAAAAAGCCAAGCAAGCTTTCGAGCAGATCAAGAAAGAACGCTTCGATCGCTTCAACGCCTGCTTCGAGGCCGTGGCCACAAACATCGACGAGATCTACAAGGCCCTCTCGCGGAACAGCAGCGCGCAGGTAAGGGCGCGGAGCGCGCCCCGGGGATCGCCCGCTGGCCGGGCTCGGACCTGGCTCGTCCCTTTCGGGGCTGTAAAAACCGGAGCCCGCTCACTGCCTTTTCTCGACTACCCCTGTGCCGCTCCCTCTCCCTGCTGGATCGGCGCCGAGCTCCATCCCCCCCAACCCACCTAGCCCAGTCCTCCTTTTCTTTATCCTTTCGTGGGATGGCGGGCATCATCGCACACGCTACCCATCCCCGATTGCCCCCTTGAGAAGGTGGTGGTGGTGAGCCACCGCAGTCCGTGTGCGGTGTAGGTACGCCCGCGGCGCTGTTAGGGAGGGGGGGGTTCCAGGATTCTGACCCAGCGACAGTGAAGGAACGGCCGATGTAGTTCCAAGTCAGGATGGTGTGTGGGGCTCGTAGGGGAACTTGAGAGTGGGGGGGGGGACCCGGGTTCGAACCCCGCCACAGCAGATGGTGGAATTTGAATTCAGTAGAAATCTGGAATGAAAAAGGTCTAATGGTGACCATGAAGCCATTGCCCATTGTCGCAAAAACCCCATCTGGTTCACTAATGCCCCTTTAGGGAAGGAAATCTGCCGTTCTTACCCAGTCTGGCCTACATGTGAGTCCAGAACCACAGCAACGTGGTTGGCTCTTAAATGCCCCTCTGAACAAAGGGATGGGCAATAAATGCTGGCCTAGCCACACCTCATGAATGAATTTTAAAAAATCTTGCCGGTGGTGGTGTTCCCCATGTGTCTGCTGCCCTTGCCCTTCTAGGTGGTAGGGGTCATAGGTTTGGGCGGCGCTGTCGAAGGAGCCTTGGCGAGTTGCTGCAGTGCATCTTGTAGATGGTACACTCACTGCTGACCCTGTGCGTCGGTGGTGGAGGGAGTGAATGTTGAAGGTGGGAATTTTTAGGGGCAGCGACAGGGATACACACCCGCTGCCCTTGTCCTTCTCGGCGTGCGAAGTCGTGGGTTTGGAAGGTGCTGCTGAGTAGCAGAGTGCAGCTCTGTCAGTGGAGCTGTGCCCCTTCAGTTCACCTGGTCGGAGGGCAGACGGGCGGTAGGTGGGATGGAGGCGGGGGGGGGGTCCTCCGTTTTCAACAGGTCATCCAAGAAGACGACGCTTCTGATGGCGTGTTGCCCCTGCGCTAGTGGCGCTGATGGGCGTCAACCTGGCTTGTGTGGCTTAAGCCTTGAGGTGGGGGCCTGCGCAACCTGCTGACCGGGAGGCAGAGTGCCGTCAACCGATGCCTGCAGAAGTCCGCTTCTCTCCCTTTATTAGGTCCTCCGATACTGGCCGGAGGATCTTCCCTGTGTACCTGAGAGGGCACAAGAGGCCTTGCGTCTTAACGCCGCATCTGTCAAGGCAGCGCTCCCTCCGTGCTGGCACTTGCAATGTTCCCCCGAGAACATAAGAAATAGGAGCAGGAGTCGGCCACTCGGCCCCTCCAGCCTGCCCCGCCATTCGATAGGATCGCGGCTGATCTGCCCCAGGCCTCGACTCCTCTTTTGCGCCAGCTCCTCATAGCCCTCAACTCCCCCGATATTTCAAAAATCTATCTACCCCCTCTTTTAAATACTTTCAGTGATCCAGCCTCCACAACTCTCTGGAGTAGAGAATTCCAGACATTCACTACCCTCCTGAGAGAGGAAATTCCTTCACCTCTCAGTTTTAAGTGAGTGTCCCCTTATCCTGTAACCATGTCCCCTAGTCCGAGATTCCCCCACTCGCGGAAACACCTTCTCAAACATCTACCCTGTCGAGCCCCCTCAGAATCTCGTGCGTTTCAATAAGATCACCCCTCATTCTTCTAAACTCTAATGAATAAAGGCCTAACCTGTTTAGCCGTTCTTGATAAGTCAACCCCTTCATCCCAGGAATCAACCTAGCGACTCTCTTTTGAACCGTCTCCAATGCCAGTATATCCTCCCTTTAAAAATCGTGGACCAAAACTGTACACAGGTGCGGCCTCACCAACACCCTGTAACGTTGTAACAGGACCTCCCTATTTTTAAACTCCAGACCCCCCCCCCAGCGATACAGGCCCAGATTCCATTTGCCGCCTCAATTACTTGCTGCACCTGCGTGCTAGCCTTTTATTGTTTCACGCACGAGAAGCTGGATTACTGGGGCCGGGTCTCCCAGGGTGGGGCTCAAACCCTCCGAACCTGAGGCGTGAGGTGGAGACCCACACCTGATGCCTGATGTCCTCAAGTTGTAATCGTTTTTGTGTATACGTGAGCATCTTAGGATGTTACAGGCGCTATATAAGATTCAAATCGTATGCATGTGTGTGCATGCGCGTGTGTGCGTATGCACGTGTATGTGCGTGCGTGTGTGTGCACGTGCGCGTGTGTGTGCGTGCATATGTGTGTGCGTGCGCATGCATGTGTGCGCGTGCACATGCGTGTGCATGTGTGTGTACGTGCATGTGTGTGCGTGCGCGTGTATGTGCGTGCACGTGTATGCGTGCGCGTGTGCGTGCGCGCGCATGTGTGTGCGCGTGCGTGCGTGTGCGCGTGCATGTGTGTGTGCGTGCGCGTGTATGCGCGTGCACGTGTATGTGTGTATGTGCGTGCGCGTGCACGTGTATGCGTGCATGTGTATGTGCGTGCACGTATGCATGTGTATGTGCGTGCGTGTGTATGTGCATGTGCGTGCGTGTGCATGTGCATGCATGTGTATGTGCGTGCGTGTGCATGTGTGCGTGTGTGCTTTTATTCATCCGTGACCGTGTTTTCACTCACTCTCAGGCCTTCCTCGGCCCAGAAAATCCGGAAGAACCGTACCTGGATGGGATCAACTATAACTGCGTGGCTCCGGGGAAGAGGTTCAGGCCCATGGATAACTTGTCCGGAGGGGAGAAGACGGTCGCAGCCTTGGCCCTGTTGTTTGCTATCCACAGGTAGGGATATTTGTGTTGGTGCACCAGGACCCTCCCCCGCTGTGGTAAGGTGGCGTGCTGCAGCTAGTGAGTTGTCGAGCGGCCCATTTCACTGCTGGATTTAAACCCGGACCGAATTGGAGTGAAACATTGTAAGTTTCAGGCTGCAAAACCGGTTACCCGGAACCAGTGTGAAGCCCCTGTGCGCATAATCGATGAGCAGGAGGAGGCCCATTCAGCCCCTCTCGAGCCTGTTACACAGGGACAGGAGGAGGCCATTCAGCCCCTCTCGAGCCTGTTACACAGGGACAGGAGGAGGCCCATTCAGCCCCTCTCGAGCCTGTTACACAGGGACAGGAGGAGGCCCATTCAGCCCCTCTCGAGCCTGTTACACAGGAACAGGAGGAGGCCCATTCAGCCCCTCTCGAGCCTGTTACACAGGAACAGGAGGAGGACATTCAGCCCCTCTCTCGAGCCTGTTACACAGGAACAGGAGGAGGCCCATTCAGCCCCTCTCGAGCCTGTTACACAGGGACAGGAGGAGGCCCATTCAGCCCCTCTCGAGCCTGTTACACAGGAACAGGAGGAGGCCCATTCAGCCCCTCTCGAGCTTGTTACACAGGAACAGGAGGAGGCCATTCAGCCCCTCTCGAGCCTGTTACACAGGAACAGGAGGAGGCCCATTCGGCCCCTCTCGAGCCTGTTACACAGGAACAGGAGGAGGCCCATTCAGCCTCTCTCTCGAGCCTGTTATGCAGGAACAGGAGGAGGCCCATTCAGCCCCTCTCGAGCCTGTTATGCAGGAACAGGAGGAGGCCCATTCAGCCCGTCTCGAGCTTGTTACACAGGGACAGGAGGAGACCCATTCGGCCCCTCTCGAGCCTGTTACACAGGAACAGGAGGAGGCCCATTCAACCTCTCTCTCGAGCCTGTTATGCAGGAACAGGAGGAGGCCCATTCAGCCCCTCTCGAGCCTGTTATGCAGGAACAGGAGGAGGCCCATTCAGCCCCTCTCGAGCCTGTTACACAGGAACAGGAAGAGGCCCATTCAGCCCCTCGAGCCTGTTACATGGGAACAGGAGGAGGCCATTCAGCCCCTCTCGAGCCTGTTACACAGGAACAGGAGGAGGCCCGTACAGCCCCCTTGAGCTATAACTCGACTGATTTCTCACCGTTCCTCAATAACCCCGTGCCCTTACCCAATATAAATCCCCTGCTCTCCATGCTGAAAATTCCAATTGTGCTAGTTCCTGTTGACTTTTCCATCTCATTCATGCTTGCAAATGGGTCAGGGATGCAATGTCAACTTGCTGCTAACCATCATCTACCATCTTTCTCCAGCTATAAGCCAGCCCCGTTCTTTGTTCTGGACGAGATTGATGCTGCCCTTGACAATACGAACATTGGAAAGGTGAGTGCTTGCAACCTGATCTGTGCCGGCCCCAAGCTTAACATGGGAAGGTGCAGGAGTCCGAGGAACACAGGGCTGTGTGTGGAGGTTGCCCCTGGTTTCTGTTGTGCTGCTGTGAATCTCTTGTGTGTGCCTGAACAACACTCGCGCTCTCTTTTGCATTCCCAGTCTCACTCGATCACCTCCTCACTTTTTCATGCGCACACGCCCTCTCTCTATCTCTCGTGGTCACACGGTCAGTTAACTTGCGCCCCTCATACTCTCTCGCACTCGTCACTCACACCCTGATACTCGCACTCGTCCCTCACAACCTGATATTCTCACTCGCACTAGTCACTTGCACCCCGATTCTCTCACTCTCACTCACTAACACCCTGATACTCGCACTCGCACTCGTGTCTCACACCCTGATACTCGCACTCGTCTCTCACACCCTGATACTCACACTCGCACTCGTCTCTCACACCCTGATACTCTCACTCGCACTCGTCTCTCACACCCTGATACTCTCACTCGCACTCGTCTCTCACACCCTGATACTCGCACTCGTTCCTCACACCCTGATACTCTCACTCGCACTCGTCTCTCACACCCTGATACTCACACTCGCACTTGTCTCTCACACCCTGATACTCTCACTTGCACTCGTCTCTCACACCCTGATACTCGCACTCGTTCCTCACACCCTGATACTCTCACTCGCACTCATTCCTCACACCCCGATTCTCTCACTCTCACTAACACCCTGATACTCTCACTCGCACTCGTCACTAACACCCTGATACTCTCACTCTCACTCGTCACTAACACCGTGATACTCTCACTCTCACTCGTCACTAACACCGTGATACTCTCACTCGCACTTGTCTCTCACACCCTGATACTCGCACTCGCACTCGTCTCTCACACCCTGATACTCTCACTCGCACTTGTCTCTCACACCCTGATACTCTCACTCGTTCCTCACACCCTGATACTCTCACTCGCACTCGTCTCTCACACCCTGATACTCGCACTCGTTCCTCACACCCTGATACTCTCACTCGCACTCATTCCTCACACCCCGATTCTCTCACTCTCACTAACACCCTGATACTCGCACTCGCACTCGTCTCTCACACCCTGATACTCTCACTTGCACTCGTCACTAACACCCTGATACTCTCTCTCGCACTCGTCACTAACACCCTGATACTCTCTCTCGCACTCGTCACTAACACCCTGATACTCTCACTCGCACTCGTCACTAACACCCTGATACTCTCACTCTCACTCGTCCCTCACACCCCGATTCCCTCACTCTCACTCACACCCTGATACTCTCACTCGTCACTCACATGCTGATACTCTCACTCACACCCTGATACTCTCACTCACACCCTGATACTCTCACTCACCCTGATACTCTCACTCACACCCTGATACTCTCACTCACACCCTGATACTCTCACTCACACCCTGGTACTCTCACTCGTCACTCACACCCTGATACTCTCTCTCTCACTTGTCACTCACACCCTGATACTCTCTCTCTCACTTGTCACTCACACCCTGATACTCGCACTCGTCACTCACGCCCTGATACTCTCACTCTCACTCGTCACTGACACCCTGATACTCTCTCTCGCACTCGTCACTAACACCCTGATACTCTCACTCGCACTCGTCACTAACACCCTGATACTCTCACTCTCACTCGTCCCTCACACCCCGATTCCCTCACTCTCACTCACACCCTGATACTCTCACTCGTCACTCACATGCTGATACTCTCACTCACACCCTGATACTCTCACTCACACCCTGATACTCTCACTCACACCCTGATACTCTCACTCACACCCTGATACTCTCACTCACACCCTGATACTCTCACTCACACCCTGGTACTCTCACTCGTCACTCACACCCTGATACTCTCTCTCTCACTTGTCACTCACACCCTGATTCTCTCTCACTTGTCACTCACACCCTGATACTCTCACTCGCACTCGTCACTCACACCCTGATACTCTCACTCTCACTCGTCACTGACACCCTGATACTCGCACTCGCCCTCGTCACTCACACCCTGATACTCTCACTCTCACTCGTCACTCACACCCTGATACTCTCACTCTCACTCGTTCCTCACACCCTGATACTCTCTCTCTCACTCGTCACTCACACCCTGATACTCTCTCTCTCACTCATTCCTCACACCCTGATACTCTCTCTCGCACTCGTTCCTCACACCCTGATACTCGCACTCGTCCCTCACACCCTGATACTCTCACTCGTCCCTCACACCCCGATTCCCTCACTCTCACTCACACCCTGATACTCTCACTCGTCACTCACATGCTGATACTCTCACTCACACCCTGATACTCTCACTCACACCCTGATACTCTCACTCACACCCTGATACTCTCACTCACACCCTGGTACTCTCACTCGTCACTCACACCCTGATACTCTCTCTCTCACTTGTCACTCACACCCTGATTCTCTCTCACTTGTCACTCACACCCTGATACTCTCACTCGCACTCGTCACTCACACCCTGATACTCTCACTCTCACTCGTCACTGACACTCGCACTCGCCCTCGTCACTCACACCCTGATACTCTCACTCTCACTCGTCACTCACACCCTGATACTCTCACTCGCACTCGTCCCTCACACCCTGATACTCTCTCTCTCACTCGTTCCTCACACCCTGATACTCTCTCTCTCACTCGTCACTCACACCCTGATACTCTCTCTCTCACTCATTCCTCACACCCTGATACTCTCTCTCGCACTGGTTCCTCACACCCTGATACTCGCACTCGTCCCTCACACCCTGATACTCTCACTCGTCCCTCACACCCTGTTACTCACACTCGTTCCTCACACCCTGGTACTCACACTCGTTCCTCACACCCTGATACTCTCACTCGCACTTGTCACTAACACCCTGATACTCTCACTCGCACTCGTCCCTCACACCCGATTCTCTCACTCACACTCGTCCCTCACACCCTGATTCTCTCACTCTCACTCACACCCTGATACTCTCACTCACACCCTGATACTCTCACTCGCACTCGTCACTCACACCCTGATACTCTCTCTCGCACTCGTCCCTCACACCCTGATACTCTCACTCGTCACTCACACCCTGATACTCTCACTCGTCACTCACACCCTGATACTCTCACTCGTCACTCACACCCTGATACTCTCACTCGTCCCTCACACCCTGATACTCTCACTCGTCCCTCAAACCCTGATACTCTCACTCGTCACTCACACCCTGATACTCTCACCCTGATACTCTCACTCGTCTCTCACACCCTGATACTCTCACTCGCACTCGTCCCTCACACCCTGATACTCTCACTCGTCACTCTCACCCTGATACTCTCACTCGTCCCTCACACCCTGATACTCTCACTCGTCCCTCAAACCCTGATACTCTCACTCGTCACTCACACCCTGATACTCTCACTTGCACTCATCCCTCGCACCCTGATACTCTCAGTCGCACTCGTCACTCACACCCTGATACTCACTCGTCACTCACACCCTGATACTCGCACTCATCACTCACACCCTGATACTCTCACTCGTCACTCACACCCTGATACTCACTCATCACTCACACCCTGATACTCTCACTCTCACTCGTCACTCACACCCTGATACTCTCACTCTCACTCGTCCCTCACAACTGTTACTCTCTCTCACACTCGTCACTCACACCCTGATACTCTCACTCTCACTCGTCCCTCACACCCTGATACTCTCTCTCGCACTCGTTCCTCACACCCGATACTCTCTCTCGCACTCGTCCCTCACACCCTGATACTCTCACTCGCACTCGTCCCTCACACCCTGATACTCACTCATCACTCACACCCTGATACTCTCACTCATCACTCACACCCTGATACTCACTCGTCACTCACACCCTGATACTCTCACTCGCACTCGTCACTCAGACCCTGATACTCTCTCTCGCACTCGTCACTCACACCCTGATACTCTCACTCTCACTCGTCCCTCACACCTGATACTCTCTCTCGCACTCGTCACTCACATCCTGATACTCTCACTCATCACTCTCACCCTGATACTCTCATTCATCACTCTCAACCTGATACTCTCACTCGTCCCCCACACCCCGATACTCTCACTCGTCCCTCACCCCCCCGATACTCTCACTCGTCCCTCACCCCCCGATACTCTCACTCGTCCCTCACACCCCGATACTCTCACTCGTCCCTCACACCCAGATACTCTCACTCGTCCCTCACACCCTGATACTCTCACTCACACTCGTCACTCACCCTGATACTCTCACTCGTCCCTCACCCTAATACTCTCTCTCGCACTCGTCCCTCACACCCTGATACTCTCACTCAGCACTCTCACCCTGATACTCTCACGCGTCCCTCACACCCTGATACTCTCACTCGCACTCGTCACTCACCCTGATA
Organism: Cetorhinus maximus; assembly: GCF_964194155.1. Classification (NCBI taxonomy): domain Eukaryota; kingdom Metazoa; phylum Chordata; class Chondrichthyes; order Lamniformes; family Cetorhinidae; genus Cetorhinus; species Cetorhinus maximus. Next base: position 268,888 of record NW_027596250.1, on the reverse strand, counting down.
CTCACTCGTCACTCACACCCTGATACTCTCACTCGCACTCGTCACTCAGACCCTGATACTCTCTCTCGCACTCGTCACTCACACCCTGATACTCTCACTCTCACTCGTCCCTCACACCTGATACTCTCTCTCGCACTCGTCACTCACACCCTGATACTCTCACTCATCACTCTCACCCTGATACTCTCATTCATCACTCTCACCCTGATACTCTCACTCGTCCCCCACACCCCGGTACTCTCACTCGTCCCTCACCCCCCGATACTCTCACTCGTCCCTCACACCCCGATACTCTCACTCGTCCCTCACACCCAGATACTCTCACTCGTCCCTCACACCCTGATACTCTCACTCGTCCCTCACCCTGATACTCTCTCGCACTCGTCCCTCACACCCTGATACTCTCACTCATCACTCTCACCCTGATAATCTCACTCGTCCCTCACACCCTGATGCTCTCACTCGTCCCTCACACCCTGATACTCTCACTCGCACTCGTCACTCACACCCTGATACTCACTCGTCCCTCACACCCTGATACTCTCACTCGCACTCGTCACTCACACCCTGATACTCTCACTCGCACTCGTCCCTCACACCCTGATACTCTCACTCATCACTCACACCCTGATACTCTCACTCGTCACTCACACCCTGATACTCTCACTCGCACTCGTCACTCACACCCTGATACTCTCACTCGCACTCGTCACTCACACCCTGATACTCTCTCTCGCACTCGTCACTCACACCCTGATACTCTCACTCACACTCGTCACTAACACCCTGATACTCTCACTCGTCCCTCACACCTGTTACTCTCTCTCGCACTCGTCACTCACACCCTGATACTCTCACTCTCACTCGTCCCTCACACCCTGATACTCTCTCTCGCACTCGTTCCTCACACCCGATACTCTCTCTCGCACTCGTCCCTCACACCCTGATACTCTCACTCGCACTCGTCCCTCACACCCTGATACTCACTCATCACTCACACCCTGATACTCTCACTCGTCACTCACACCCTGATACTCTCACTCGTCACTCACACCCTGATACTCTCACTCGCACTCGTCACTCACACCCTAATACTCTCTCTCGCACTCGTCACTCACACCCTGATACTCTCACTCTCACTCGTCCCTCACACCTGATACTCTCGCACTCGTCACTCACACCCTGATACTCTCACTCTCACTCGTCCCTCACACCCTGATACTCTCACTCGTACTCGTCACTCACACCCTGATACTCTCACTCGTCCCTCACACCCAATACTCTCTCTCTCACTCGTCCCTCACACCCTGATACTCTCTCTCGCACTCGTCACTCACACCCTGATACTCTCACTCTCACTCGTCCCTCACACCTGATACTCTCGCACTCGTCACTCACACCCTGATACTCTCACTCTCACTCGTCCCTCACACCCTGATACTCTCACTCGTACTCGTCACTCACACCCTGATACTCTCACTCGTCCCTCACACCCAATACTCTCTCTCTCACTCGTCCCTCACACCCTGATACACTCTCTCGCACTCGTCACTCACACCCTGATACTCTCACTCACACTCGTCACTCTCACCCTGATACTCTCACTCGTCCCTCACCCTGATACTCTCTCTCGCACTCGTCACTCACACCCTGATACTCGCACTCGTCACTCACACCCTGATACTCGCACTCGTCACTCACACCCTGATACTCGCACTCGTCACTCACACCCTGATACTCTCACTCGTCCCTCACACCCTGATACTCTCACTCGTCCCTCACACCCTGATACTCTCACTCGTCCCTCACACCCTGATACTCTCACTCGTCCCTCACACCCTGATACTCTCACTCGTCTCTCACACCCTGATACTCTCACTCGCCTCTCACACCCTGATACTCTCACTCGCACTCGTCACTCACACCCTGATACTCTCACTCGTCACTCACACCCTGATACTCTCACTCGTCACTCACACCCTGATACTCTCACTCTCACTCGTCCCTCACACCCTGATACTCTCACTCGTCAGTCACCCTGGTACTCTCACTCTCACTCGTCAGTCACCCTGGTACTCTCACTCTCACTCGTCACTCACACCCTGATACTCTCACTCGTCTCTCACACCCTGATACTCTCACTCGCACTCGTCTCTCACACCCTGATATTCTCACTCTCACTCGTCACTCACACTCTGATACTCTCATTCTCACTCATCCCTCACACCCTGATACTCTCACTCGTCCCTCACACCCTGATACTCGCACTCGTCCCTCACACCCTGATACTCGCACTCGTCCCTCACACCCTGATACTCGCACTCGTCCCTCACACCCTGATACTCGCACTCGTCCCTCACACCCTGATACTCGCACTCGTCCCTCACACCCTGATACTCGCACTCGTCCCTCACACCCTGATACTCGCACTCGTCCCTCACACCCTGATACTCGCACTCGTCCCTCACACCCTGATACTCTCACTCGTCCCTCACACCCTGATACTCTCACTCGTCCCTCACACCCTGATACTCTCACTCGTCACTCACACCCTGATACTCTCACTCGTCACTCGCACCCTGATACTCTCACTCGTCACTCACACCCTGATACTCTCACTCGTCACTCACACCCTGATACTCTCTCTCGTCCCTCACACCCTGATACTCTCTCTCGTCCCTCACACCTTGATACACTCACTCGTCACTCACACCCTGATACTCTCTCTCGCACTCGTCCCTCACACCCTGATTCTCTCTCGTCCCTCACACCCTGATACTCTCACTCGTCACTCACACCCTGATACTCTCACTCGTCCCTCACACCCTGATACTCTCTCTCGCACTCGTCCCTCACACCCTGATACTCTCTCTCGCACTCGTCCCTCACACCCTGATACTCTCACTCGTCCCTCACACCCTGATACTCGGCCTCGCCCCTCACACCCTGACGCTCGCCCTCGCCCCTCACACCCTGATACTCGCACTCGTCCCTCACACCCTGATAGTCGCACTCGTCCCTCACACCCTGATACTCTCACTCGTCCCTCACACCCTGATACTCGCACTCGTCCCTCACACCCTGATACTCTCTCTCGTCCCTCACACCCTGATACTCTCACTCGTCACTCACACCCTGATACTCTCACTCGTCACTCGCACCCTGATACTCTCACTCGTCACTCACACCCTGATACTCTCACTCGTCACTCACACCCTGATACTCTCTCTCGTCCCTCACACCCTGATACTCTCTCTCGTCCCTCACACCTTGATACACTCACTCGTCACTCACACCCTGATACTCTCTCTCGCACTCGTCCCTCACACCCTGATACTCTCACTCGTCCCTCACACCCTGATACTCTCACTCGTCACTCACACCCTGATACTCTCACTCGTCCCTCACACCCTGATACTCTCTCTCGCACTCGTCCCTCACACCCTGATACTCTCTCTCGCACTCGTCCCTCACACCCTGATACTCTCTCTCGCACTCGTCCCTCACACCCTGATACTCTCACTCGTCCCTCACACCCTGATACTCGGCCTCGCCCCTCACACCCTGACGCTCGCCCTCGCCCCTCACACCCTGACGCTCGCTCGCCCTCGTCCCTCACTCACACTGGGCCTCACCCTTGATCTGATTCCTGCACCCCCCGGTAAGTAGCCGTGTAGCTGTGCCTGACCCGTCAAATGCAGCTAGTGTAGGGAGATGAGAGAGATAGCTCCCCACCAGCTCCCCTCCCCTCTTTTCCCAGGTTCAGCTGCTGAGGAGTGGAACGCCGGATGCCTTCAGATTACACTCCCGTCATGGCTGTCTGGGATCAAATGGAGCGAGTGCTGTATTTGGCTCGCCTGCTGGTCCAGTATCCTGTGCTGCAGAGCGATGGTGCCCCAAGGTGGCCGAATAGCTCTCCTCCTATCAGGGGATGTGCGTATGGTGCAGAGGCCTCGCGCCCCTGGCATGAGTCAGAACCTTTGGCCGAGGGGAAGGATTTTGGGGAATGAGTTTTCAGGCGGCCCCTTTGCTGTTTTCAGGTCGCAAACTACATCAAGGAGCAGTCCGTGTCGAACTTCCAGGCTGTGGTCATTTCCCTGAAAGAGGAATTCTACACCAAGGCCGACGCTCTCATCGGAGTCTACCCCGAGGTATGTGACAGCTCGAGGTTTTACCCTCTTGCCCTGCCTGAACGTAACCAAACGCGCTAGACGTGGGAATTAGTAGGAAATTTATTTCATCCGGCTTCTAGCAGATTTTGCGTCTCTCCCCCACCCCCACAGAATCATTACAGCACAGAAGGGAGGCCATTCGGCCCATTGAGCCCGCACTGGCTCTCCGAACGAGCCTGTCCGCCCCGTCCCACTCCCCTGCCTTATCCCCGTAACCTTGCACGTTCTCTCCGTTCAGGGAGCGATCCAATTCCCTTTTTTGAATACCTCGGTCGAACCTGCCTCCGCCGCCCCCTCGTTCCAGACTCCGACCACCCTCTCCCTGGGTGAAAAAATCTTTCCCCGCGTCACATTTACTCCTTTTTACCAATTATTTTGAACCTGTGCCCTCTAGCACTCGATGTTCTCTTTTGAGTGGGAACAGTTTCTCGCTATTTACCCTCAGGTATCTTGAATGCCTCTATCGAGCCTCCTCTCAGCCGCCTTTTCCCCCCCACCGAGGAAAACAGTCCCGCCCTCTCCAATCTACGCTCGTAGCCACAGTTCTTCATCCTGGGCATCATGCCTGTGAATCTCCTCTGTACTCTCTCCAGTGCCTTCGCATCCTTCCTTGAATTTGGCGCCCAGAGCTGGACCAGATGGGGCTGAACTATTACCGTCCTCTGCAAACAAAAGGAACATGTTCAAGCCTTGTGCCTTTTTTTTTGAATTACTTGGGAGCCTGTAGTCCCCTGTTTGCTTTTCCCGCGAGAACAGCTCGGCCAGTCAGAGCCGACTTGGCCGACCAGCCCGGCGCCCTTTTCCCCCCCCGTAGCCTGCGTTGTTGTGATTGTTTGAAATTTGGCATTCTTGCATTTGTCCCGGTGAGCGCGAGACGAGAAGCTTCGGCAGCATTCCCCCACCCCCCACTCTCTTTTCGGCGGCGTTCGAGCCTCACTCTCCCTAGCCCTACTACGGTTCATGCTTTTCTCTTTCAAGCATGCATCCTGTTCTCTTCAGAAAGTTGCCGTTTAATCGACTTCCGCTGCACCTCCCGGAAGTGCATTTTAGATCATGAAACTCGCCCGTGTGTGTGGCATTACTTTTGCTAATTGTCTATAAGTCTGCGTTCCTCTGGCTTTCGAGCCTCCTGCCACTAGAAACAATTTCTCCTTACTTACTCCCTCAAAGCATTTCATGATTTTGAACGCCTCAATTAAATCTCCTCCCCCCACCCCTCCCCAACTTAGCCTCCTCTGTCCTAAGGAGAACAATCCCACATTCTCCACGTTAACCGAAGCCCCTCATCTAAAGAAACTTCTTTAGCCAGAGAGAGTGGGTGAATCTATGGAATTCATTGCCACAGAAGGCTGTGGAGGCCAGGTCATTGAGTGTATTTAAGACCGAGATAGATAGGGTTCTTGATTGGTAAGGGGGATCAAAGGTGACGGGGAGAAGGCGGGAGAATGGGGTTGAGAAACTTATCAGCCGTGATTGAATGGCGGAGCAGACTCGATGGACCGATTGGCCTAATTTCTGCTCCTATGTCTTATGGTCTATCTCTGGGACCGTCCTTGCAAACCTCCTCCGCAGGCACCCTCTCCAAGGCCCTGACGTCCTCCCCGAAGGTGCAGGGCCCCCAGAGTTGGGACGCGGTACTCCAGCCCCGACCAGTGTTTCACGAAGGGGATTAGCGCAGCTTTCTTGTCCTTTTTATTTATCCCTTCGCGGGACGTGGGCGCGCCGCTGGCTAACCCGGCATTTGCCGCCCATCCCTAATTGCCCCTTGAGCTGAGTGGCTCGCTAGGGCCATTTCAGAGGAGGGGGGCAGTTAAGAATCAGCCACATCGCTGTGAGGTCTGGAGTCACATGTAGGCCAGACCGGGGAAGGACGGCAGATTTCCCTCCCCCAAAGGGGCATTAGTGACCCAGATGGGGGTTTTTAACGACAACCGACAATGGTTTAGAACAAAAGAAATAGGAGCAGGAGTAGACCATTCGGCCCCTCAAGCCTGCTCCGTTTGGCTGATCGGTTTGTGTTTGGGATTCCACATTCCCGTCTACCCCCCCCCCCCACCAACCCCGATAACCTTAAATTCCTGTCAGGCAAGGGAATCAACCCGCCTCTGCCTTAAAAAATATTCAACGACCCCCACCCCCTGAGGCAGAGAGTTCCAAAGTCGCACCAAACCACCCCCCCCCCGCCCGAGAGAGAAAAAATTTCTCCTCCTCTCTGTCCTAAAAAGGACGACCGCTAATTTTAAAACTGTGACCCTCCCCCCAACTAGTTCTGGACTCACCCACAAGAGGAAACACCCTTTCCACGTTCACCTTGTCGAGGTCGTTCAGGATCTCGTACACTTCAATCAAATCACCCCCCCACCCCCCCTCCCCTCACTCTTCTAATGGTCACCATTGCTGAGACGAGCTTTTCAATTCCAGATTTATTAACTGAATTCAAATCGCACGGGTGGTGGGATTTGAGCTCTTGCTCACTGTACCCTCCCCAACACCCCCAGAGCATTAGCCTGAGTTTCTGGATTACTAGTCCAGTGACATGATCACTACGTCACCTACTCCTCCCTACGCATTATTTTGTATAAAGTTGCCTTAGCGACTTATCCCACCACCTCCGTGCGCCTGAATCCTCAGGCCTCTCCGTTCCCTGAACGCCCCACCCCCCCCCCCTGTTAAAATGATGCCATTTTTAACTCCCATCCTGATTTTTCACCCCAAAATGACCCCACCCCACCCCCCTCACTCCGTTGCCCCCAGCAGTTGAACTGGACACGCACAGTAGAGGGTTTGACAGGGCAGACCCTGAGAAGTTGCTTCCCCATCACGCCCAACCCCCCCCCAACTGGAGAGTCTACGAAACAGTCTCGCGATAAAGGGGGGGTTGGGCCTTAGCCGCCTGAGACGAGGAGAAACTTCTTCTCCCCGAGGGATCGTGAATCTTTTACCCCGTCGCGAGTTCGGTGCCTTTGGGAGATGGGAGAAGGGGAATAGAGAGCGGACACGACACGGTGAAAGAGGGGGTAGGGGGAGATTTGGGAAAAAAACAAGTTGTCAGCTCTGTCTGACTTTGGGCCTTCGGTCGGCGCTTTTGATGCCGTGTCCGCTGCCTACCGCTTTCGGGTTTTGGGGGATGGGGGGGGAGTTCAAACCGAGGACCGAGAGAGGTTAAATGGCGCTGCGCTGCGGAAGGGGGAAAGCCTTCGCCAAGCCGGCTATTTTCGTTTGGAGCTTATAGACTTGGCGATGCAAAGGACAACGGTTGGGGGGGTGCGGGGGGAAACTGCCAAGTGTCGATGTTTAACAGGGAGCGACTGCAATTCGCCGCTCCACGTGTTTTTCTTTTTTTTTTTGGAGTTGGCTTATTTCTCGCTTGCCCTGCGAGAGGAAAGCTGGACTCTTCTGGCCGGGGACCTCTCCGTTTGTTTCAAAGCCCCTGCCGGGCCACGTGGGGGGTGGAGACCCGTGCTGCGCTCCTGCTGTTTTGTGCCTGCCTGTTGGCGGGGGGGAGGGGGGGGTGGGGGCTTTGTTACCGGGGCGTTTCGTCGGCCTGGCCTCACCCGGTGGGGGGGGTGGGGTCAACCGATTGATTACCCGTCACCTGCCCCCAAGGGGGAGAGAACCTCCCCCACCCCACCCACCCCCCCCCCGCCACGTTATCGGAGAACGATGGAGCGCGGGAGGAGGCCGTTCGGCCCGTCGTGCCTGTGCTGGCTCTTGGATAGAGCTGTCCGATGAGTCCCACCACCCGCCCTTCCCCCCCCACCCCTACTTAACTCGTTTCAAACGATTTTGGGCGCCTCAATGAAATCTGCCCCCTTAACCTTTTCTCCGCATTGATTGAAACCCCCTCAACCCCCTGCCCCCCCTCTCTAAGTATGGTCTCCGGGGAAAGGGCAGTTGTGGAGAGGGGTTTGGGGCTGGGGCGCGGAAGAATTGAGAGTGCGCTCAACCCCGAGCCCGAGTTGGCGAGGTTCTTCACTGCGCCAGGGTCCGGGACGAGGGAAGGCCACTCGCTCCCTCGAACCCGCTCCTGCCGTCCGGTCGGCTCGTGGCCGACCTTCCACCCCAGTCCCGCGCAACCAACCTCGGCGCCCCCCCCACCCCCCCCCCGGCAAAAAAAAAATCCCGCCGGCCTCGGCCTTGAACGTTCCCGGCCTCTTGAGCTGGAGAATTCCTGAGACTCACAAGCCCCGGGGCGGGCGGCAACCTCTCCTCGTCTCGGTCCTAAACGGCCGACCCCTTGTCCCGAGACTGTGCCCTGGACTCTCCCCCCCCGACCCCGGCCGGAGAGGAACAGCAGGATCTACCCCGCCAAAGCCCCTCAAAGGATTTTTTATACGGCTGTATGGGCGCGCCCCGTGATGCAGCCAAGCGCGGTTTTAGCCCCGTGGAGCCAGGCGCGGAGATAAGAGGGAAGGGCGGCTAATGGGGCAGGAGAGGGGTGAATATTTCCAACTGCCCTCCACCCCGTCTCTGTTTGAACCCCCCTAACGGGCGCTCCAGGTGGGTGCGATCGGCAGAGAACTTGCAGTAATACTCCCCACGTGCCTCCTCGAGGGTAGGGTGAGGAACGTCCCTTCTTGTTTCATCTAATATTTTCTTCCCTCTCTCTCTCTCTCTCTCTCTCTCTCTCCCAGCAAGGGGACTGCGTCATCAGCAAAGTGCTGACCTTCGACCTGACTGGGTTCCCAGAAGCCGGCCCATCGCCCAACGAGTGACAGCAGCGCTGGGTGGGTGGTTGGGTGGGTGGGGGTGGGTGGGTGCTGGTGGGTGGGGGGAGGGTGGGTGGGGTGTGGTATCATTGGTTGGGGCACTCTCAGTACATCGTACACCTGGCAGGATGTGTGTGTGTGTGTGTGTGTGTGTGTGTGTGTGTGTGTGTGTGTGTGTGTGTGTCTGTGTGTGTCTGTGTGTGTCTGTGTGTGTCTGTGTGTGTGTGTGTGTGTTGAGTGACTGAGCTTCATCCCTGTGGTGCTGAGGAGATGGAGCGTTTTTTCCTTCTGCTTTGTACCCCCATCATTGTACCTACTCTCCCCCCCCCCCACCCTGTCTAGCGTGAGGAGAGCCATGGGTGGAAAAGGACGCTAGAGTTAGGACGTTGTAGTCCTGGCGCCCCCTCCCCACCCCCATCTCGACCACACAGGTGGGATCGAGGCCCCCGCCCACTCAGCCTCGAGCCCACAACCCGATGCTCCGGACGTGAGGGCTCTGCCTTTTTGCACTGCTCGTTTAAAATACAATTTTTTAAAAAAAGCCTAGGCTTCTCCCCAGATACCACCCCCCCCGTCTCCCTCTCCGCGTGCCCACTCAGGCAGGCGAGTCGGAAATTCCCCCTCGGCACTCCTCGCAGCCCCAACCCCCCCAGTCCAGCTGGAGGAGTGCCGACACTCTGACCGAGAGCTTGGCGGGGGCTCGTTCGATATTTCCCGGCTCCCGCGCAGATATATATATATATATATATCCAAATGAGACCCGCGGCGGGGCCACCAAGAGCTCCACCTGCTGGTCCTCCGCCTGAGGTGGACTCTGCAATCACCCGGCTTGCTTTTATTTTTATTGTTATTATTGCCCCGGTCGAATTGCGAGGAGGCGGTGTTTCCCTCCTTTTGGACGTTCGACGTGAAATTCAGACCCCCCCACACACCCCACTCCCCTCTCTCCCCCCAGTGGGCAGACGGGCCTTCCCATCGGAGCCGCACGCCTTTGCGTTGGCCAAGGGGGTGGACGAATAGCTGTGTCACAGAGTTAGGGTTGGGGGGGGTGGGGTGTGTGGTGGTGAGAAGCTTCCTTTTTTAGCACTGCTCCTATCCCTGTATCCATTCCCTCGAGCTGCCCCTCTTCTCCCCCAACCCCCCCCAGCCAGAGAGCACGCCCAGCGCTTGACCCTCACCCTCACCCATGACCGGTTCATGATGTCCTCTCCAGGTAACTTTCCCGGGGTTGGGGGTGGGGGTGGGCGTCTCAGAAGGGCACACCCGTTGCAGCTTTGCTGTAAAGGTTGACCATTGTCCATTGACCGAAACCCCTCCCCGTTATGTGGAGGTGGAGGGGGGGGGTGGTTTTTAAGATACGAGTCCTTTTTAAGACATTTGATACGACGCGTGGTGAAAGCGTGGCCTGACCGAGTTAATATCCCTTCACTTGCTCGCGGCCGTGGGAAGTAACTTCTTTTTTTTAAAGACAATGTTGAAGCCTTTGTAATTGTGGACGAATCGATTTAGAGAGAATCATGTTAGACTTGGTTTTCAGCTTTGGTGCAAAAAAATCACGTTCTCCACCCCCCCCCCTCCGAATACACTTCCCCTAATAAAAGAAAAACTTGTTTTATTGATTTTTTTTTTAACTGGTTTCCTTACGGCACGTGCGAGAGTGTTCGTGTTCAAGGCTGGGTGGCCCTGGCAGAGGGTGGGGCCCCTCCGTCGCTCGAGCCACGACGCGCGGGAGGAGAATCGCGGCCGCGGGGTCAGTCCGCTGCGGCGCGTCGCCCTGTTTGCGGGGCCCGTGGAGCTCGGTGAGTTGCTGGGGGAGCGCGGGGTCTTGCGCTCGTGAGGCCGCACCCCGTGGAAGTGGGGGTTGGGGGGAGGCTCTGAGGAGAGGCTGCGGACTGGAAGAATCTGCTGATGTCAACGCAGCAACCAAGCTGAGCTCCTGCCCCAGGACACACTGCCACGGCTCGTGATTTGCGAGGGTTGGAACCGGTTCTACAGGAATCTTTTTTTTTTCCCTGGCATGTACGGGGTTTCGCAAGCACCGAGACAGGCCCATTCGGCTCATCTGCTCCGTGCCAGTGTTCATTCTTCACACCAGCCTCCTCCATCATCCCCCTCCATCGCCTCACCCGAACCGCCGCAGCCCGTGTGGCGTTAGGAACGCTTGATTTTGACCCAGCGACAGCGAAGGAACGGCCCTATGTATTTCCAAGTCGGGATGGTGTGTGGGGCTCGGAGGGGAACTTGCAGGTGGTGGTGTTCCCCGTGCGTCTGCTGCCATTGTCCTTCTAGATGGTAGAGGTCGTGGGTTTGGGCAGCGCTGCCGAAGGAGCCTTGGCGAGTTGCTGCAGTGCATCTTGTCGATGGCGCGTACACACTGCTGCCCCTGTGCGTCGGTGGTGGAGGGAGTGAATGTTTGTGGATGGGGTGCCGATCAAGCGGTGCTGCTTTGTCCTGGATGGTGTCGAGCTTCTTGGGCGTTGTGGGAGCTGCACTCATCCAGGCAAGTGGGGAGTGTCCCATCACACTCCTGACTTGTGCCTTGTAGATGGTGGACAGGCTTTGGGGGAGTCAGGAGGTGAGTTGCTCACTGCAGGATTCCCAGCCTCTGACCCTGCTCTTGTAGCCACAGTATTTATATGTCTGGACCAGTTCAGTTTCTGGTCAATGGTAACCCCCCAGGATGTTGATAGTGGATTGAGGATGGGAATAGCTCCTGTTAGTTGTTTTAAGTGTCCACGATTGCGTGTGGCAGGACTGCAGAGCTTTGATCTGGACCCATTGGTTGTGGGAACGCTTTGAGCTCTTGTCAGTCGCGTGCTGCTTCCGCTGCGAGTAGTCCTGTGTTGCAGCATCACCATTTTTAGGTGGCACCTCATTTTTAGGCACACCTGGTGCTGCTCCTGGCATGCCCCCGTCCCCCTCTGCCGGGCCATGAGGTTACAGATTGTGGTTGGATATAATTCTGCTGCTGCTGCTGCTGATGGCCCACAGCAGGTTCGAGTCTCAGACTGCACATCAAGTCTGCAAGAAGTCTAGTGACGCGAGTGTCCGTAGGCTCACTGCTCAACATCAGCTGCTCGCCAGTGCAGGGTGGGGCGCGGGAGGGCACGAAGTTTCTCCTGCTTGCCTAGCTGGTGCTACCTCAGTTAGGATGGGGCGGGGGGGGGGGGGGGGGTGGTTACCCTTGTAGATTCACCTAGAGCATGAAGAACCCTAGGTGTGTCTAGTTTTCCCCAACAACTGCTCCTCACCACCGCCCCTATCCAACCCCTCCCCGGTCCCATTCATGTTGCCGCCCGGTCAGCGGAGCCCCGGAGAGCAGCACACCTTCCAGGTCAGGGGCTGAGGGGCCCACGACCCTGTGGCCTAGGCCCCGTGGCTCGCCCAGACCTTGCACAGAGCCGCCGAGCCCCTTGCGAGAGGTGGCGAGGCCCTGGGGACCCGGGTTCGAATCCCGCCACGGCAGATGGTGGAGTTTCAATTCAATAAAAATCTGAAATTAAAAAAGTCTTAAAACGGCGACCGTGAAACCATCGCCGATTGTCGTAAAAAAAAAACCTTCCTGTAGGGAAGGAAATCTGCCGCCCTTACCCGGTCTGGCCGACACGTGACTCCGGACCCACAGCAACGGGGTTGACTCTTAAATGCCCCTCTGAGTGAGGGCAATTGGGGCTGGGCAATAAATGGCCAGCAGCGCCCACATCTCATGAACAAATATAAAAAAAATAGGAGTGGAATTAAGAAGTATGAAATAGGAGTAGGCCCTCGGGGCCCATTGAGCCTGCCCTGGCATTCAGTAAGATCGCGGCTGATCTGATTGTGGCTTTAACTCCCAATTCCCTGCCTGTGCCCCTTCATAACCCTCGACTCCTTGTAGACCAAAGACTTGCCTAACTGGGCCGTGCTATTTTTTTTTTTTAAAACAACGACCCGGCCCTCCGCTGCTTTTGGCGGAGAATTGGCCAAGGGTTTTTATTTTATTCTCTCACGGGGCGTGGGCCCCGCCAGCGAGGTCAGCGTTTGTTGCCCGCCCCCTAATTGCCCTTGAACTGAGTGTGGGGGCAATTTCCGAGGGGCGGTTCAGCGTTGCCGTGGGCTCTGGAGTCGCGTGTAGGCCAGACCGGGTAAGGACGGCAGACGTCCTTCCCTGAGGAACATCAGTGGGCCAGATGGGGTTTTTGTGACAATCGATGATAGTTTCTCGGTCACTGTGGCTAAGGCTATCTTTATATTCCAGACTTGTTGATTGAATTTAAATTCCACCAGCTACCCAGTTGAACCCGAGCATTAGCCTGGGCCTCTGGAGCGGTGGTCCAGTGACATTAACACTGCGCCACCATCTCCCCCACAGGAGCACAATCGGACAGTAATGAGCACTGAGGAGAAGTAAGGGGCACTTGATCAAAGAGCCAAGTTTAAACGGTAGAGAAGGAGGGGAGAGAATGCGAGAGCTTGGGGGGCCTAGACAGCGGAAGGCGTGCCCAACCATTGTTGGTCAGAGGAAGTGGGGGAATGCACAAGAGGCCAGAATTGGAGGAGCGCAGCGTTCACGGGGGGATTGTTGGACTGGAGGTTGTTGCAAAGCTGGTGGATTGGGAGCCCATGTAAGTCGAAGAGAACAGGGGAGGTGGGGGGAGATGGGTAAACGGCAGTCAGTACGAGTTTGGATCCAGATTGCAGAGCCTTGGTTGGATGAGCTCCCAACTCAAAAGCCGGCCAGGAAAGCATCGGAATAGTCGAGTCCGGAGGTAATAAAGGTACGGGAGGGTGGGGCGGGGGGAGAGATTGGACAGCTGAATGGCTGAGGAAGGGGCGGAGAGAGGAGCTATCACGGAGGTGAGAGTGGGGCATTCTTGGCAGTGGAGGGGACGGTGGGGTCGGCCGCTCAGCTTGGGTTGAGAGGTTGCGCACAGCCTGGCTCAGCCATGGACCGGGGAGGGAACGGGCGGCGAAGGAGCACCAAGGACAGTAGCTTTGGCCTTGCCAAGGATGGATCAGGTGGGCAAGATCTGCAGACGGTAGGTCTTGCTATTTCCAAGTGACGTACTTCAGGAGGGATGCACTCGCATTGGAAGCAGTCCAGAGAAGGTTCACTCGGCCGATTCCTGGGATGAAGGGGGTTTGTCTTATGAGGAAAGGTTGAGCAGGTTGGGCCTCTACCCATTGGAGTTTAGAAGAATGAGAGGTGATCTTATCGAAACATATTGGATTCTATGGACTTGACAGGGTGGATGCTGAGAGGATGTTTCCCCCTCATGGGGGAAACCTAGAACGAGAGAGGCGGGGGCACAGTTTCAGAATAAGGGGTCTCCCATTGAAGACAAGAGATGAGGGGGGATTTCTTCTCTCAGAGGGCGGTCAGTCTGTGGAACACACTCTCCCGGAGAGCAGCGGAGGCCGGGTCACTGAATGTATTCAAGGCCGAGTGAGACAGATTTCTGATCGACGAGGGGGGTCGAGGGTTACGGGGGACGGGCAGGAAAGTGGAGTTGAGGCCACAATCGGATCAGCCACAACCTTATTGAATTGGGGAGGGGGGCGGTGGGGTGCTGAAGGGCCTACTCCTGCCCCCTAACTCTTCTGCTCAACAGCCCCAGTCCCTCCCTGTGGACCTGACACATCGAGAGCGTGCAAAGCCTGCAAGTGGGCTCCTCGGGGAGGGGTGGGGGGAGAGAGCACAATGGCAGCAGCTGGCACAAGCTACTCCCCTCTTAACACTAAATTGTTATCCACCGTCCTGTGGTCTGAAAGAGTTAATTATTATTTTTTTGGCTGTGCTTTCAGACATGTCCGATGCAATTTATAATCAAAACCCTTTCAACCAAAAGGACAGGAGACCTCAAAATTAATTTTCTGCGCTCTGGGGCATAATATTTTCCCTTCTCGCTGCGCACTAAACATGTTTTTTTCCCTTCCCTCAGCATCAAGAATAACTTAGGCAGAGTAAGACTATGAGCAATAGATTCCTGGCATTTAACCTTTTGATTCCAGCTGTTTATTTTCCCCTCTGGCTATCTTATTATTTTTTTTTTGAATGGACTTTTGTTCTCAGCCAGGTGAAGGGTTTCATTGCCTTGGAGTAGAATGTGTTCATTCACTCAGTGTCCTTGTCAAGACACTCCCAGATACAACACGGCTAGATCCAGAGCAAACCTCCCATCAGTCACACCCTGGGCAGGTACAGTGTGGATTATACACGTTAAAGCTCCCTCAGGGCAGGCACACAGTAAAGATCCCTGTACGCACTCCTGCAGAAACTTCCCAAGCAGGCACAGCACGCGGCTTGATGCAGAGTACATCTCCCTCTACACCGTCCCCATCAAACACTCCCAGGACAGGTACAGCACGGGGTTAGATACAGAGTAAAGCTCCCTCTACACCGTCCCCATCAAACACACCCAGGACAGGTACAGCACGGGGTTAGATACAGAGTAAAGCTCCCTCTACACCGTCCCCATCAAACACTCCCAGGGCAGGTACAGCACGGGGTTAGATACAGAGTAAAGCTCCCTCTACACCGTCCCCATCAAACACTCCCAGGGCAGGTACAGCACGGGGTTAGATACAGAGTAAAGCTCCCTCTACACCGTCCCCATCAAACACTCCCAGGACAGGTACAGCACAGGGTTAGATACAGAGTAAAGCTCCCTCTACACTGTCCGCATCAAACACTCCCAGGACAGGTACAGCACGGGGTTAGATACAGCGTAAAGCTCCCTCTGCACCGTCCCCATCAAACATTCCCAGGGCAGGTACAGCACGGGGTTAGATACAGAGTAAAGCTCCCTCTACACTGTCCCCATCAAACTCCCAGGACAGGTACAGCACGGGGTTAGATACAGAATAAAGCTCCCTCTACACTGTCCCCATCAAACACTCCCAGTGCAGGTACAGCACTGGGTTAGATGCTGAGTAAAGCTCCCTCTACACCATCCCCATCAAACACTCCCAGGACAGGTATAGCACGGGGTTCGATACAGAGTAAAGCTCCCTCTACACTATCCCCATCAAACACTCCCAGGACAGGTACAGCACTGGGTTCAATACAGAGTAAAGCTCCCTCTACACCATCCCCATCAAACACTCCCAGGACAGGTATAGCACTGGGTTCAATACAGAGTAAAGCTCCCTCTACACCATCCCCATCAAACACTCCCAGGACAGGTACAGCACTGGGTTCAATACAGAGTAAAGCTCCCTCTACACCATCCCCATCAAACACTCCCAGGACAGGTATAGCATGGGGTTAGATATAGAGTAAAGCTCCCTCTATGCTATTAGACGCAGATTACATCTCAATTGATCAGTTTACTAACATTTGCAAATTTGGGGTGGTTTTATGTCCTAGGGTCACATCTGGTAGGAACTACACTCAATCAGTGCATACTTATCAGTTGGAGTGGGTTTAAGTGATGAGGGTCAGAATTTTAAAGTGGAGGTGTGGGTGTTGATGTCGGTCATCGAGCAAAGGAGTGAAGGGATATCCTTTTTTTATTTCTACACGGGATGTGGGCGTCGCTGGCTGGGCCAGCATTTTTATTGCCCATCCCTAATTACCCCTTGAGAAGGTGGTGGTGAGCCGCCTTCTTGAGCCGCTGCAGTCCGTGTGGTGTAGGTACACCCACTGTGCTGTTAGCGAGGGAGTTCCAGGATTTTGACCCAGCGACAGTGAAGGAACGGCTGATATATTTCCAAGTCGGGATGGTGAGTGACTTGGAGGGGAACTTGCAGGTGGTGGTGTTCCCATGTGTCTGCTGTCATTGTACCCTCCAGGTGGTAGAGGTCATGGCTTTGGAAGGTGCTGCCGAAGGAGCCTTGGTGACCTGCTGGAGTCGGGGAAGGAACCCATAACTGAGGGTGGCCCTCACCTAGATGAGTCTACACACACACACGCACAGACGCACATGCGCACACAATCAGGTGCAGAACCTAGGGCTGCATTGGTTTTTGGATCATGGACAGTGTGGTCCCCTTACGTCACCTCTCCGACTGCCCTGCTAACTGGGCACAGGCTCAGTGTCGTGTCTTTGGCAGTCATGTCCTTCAGTTCCGCCCATGTGAGTGAGTGAGCCTTGAGTCCTCTACCGCTTGGAGTGTCCCTTCTGCAGGCCAAATACCTAGGGTTAGTGGGAGCAAGGATCAGGGGTCATAACTGGGGAATTCCTCCTTTGTGCACTGATGTCTCGCTTCGGAATGATTACCGAGACGCTGGTATGTTCAAACAAAACTGGTTTATTCTGTACACCTGAACTGTGTACAGATATCCATGGCTAGGTGTTACACTGCTGAAGCCATGAACATGCGCCCTCTCCTTGTAATCTCACACCATCATTACGGGCGGTGCTATTTACACAGTTCCAGACTCTTGAGGAAAAGTCACACGGATACCGCCAGACCTGCTGGGGGTTTGTCCAGCATTTCCTGCTCTTTATCCCACGCATCAGCCCCTGACAAACCCTAATACTCACAACGCGCCAGCCTGAAGAAGCCCCCTACGCTGAACCAGACAGTAAAGCCCTGCCATTGGTGGCTTCCTCTGTCGCGAGTTCGCTTAATCCTTTACACACCAGCTCACCCACTGCGGGCCCAAAAAAAATGTTCCCTTATCGGCAGTTTTAAAAACGAACGACAGGAGCCATCCTTGGGAAATACTGGGGGGGAAAAAGAAAACAATAACGCCTAAATAAAGGTTTTTTATAAAAATAGTCCAAAAGGAACCTCCTGCAGTAAAAAGTGCGCACACTGCACGTGTGTTTCTGTGTTGTCTGCCTGCTTTCCTATCATTCCTGAGCACAGTCCACCTCCACTCCCCAGTCAAGTACTGTTAAGTGTGACAAATTTTACATCTTTCCTGTTTAATCGCCAGTAAATTTCTCTTTAAATTGATTTGGAACGTAGCTTTTACGCTCCATACGTGTGGAATTTCAGGATGGTTGGGACCTATCCGTTGTAAAGCGTGTGCGTTGTTCGTGGGAATGTAACCCCCCCGTGAGCGGTGGGACTTCACTGCGTCCGTTATCACCCACCCTTGAGACGAAGTGACCATAAGACATAGGAGCAGCAATTAGGCCATTCGGCCCATCGAGTCCGCTCCGCTCCGCCGTTCGATCACGGCCGATAAGTTTCTCAAACCCCCACCCCCCCACCGTTCTCCCGCAAGTGGTCCTCTGGCACGGAGAGAGGCTCAGTGAGACACCTCCGGTCTGTCCGCAAGCATGACCCAGACCTTCCTGGTTGCTTTGCCGTTTCAACACCCCCCCACCCACCCACCCTGCTCTCACGCCCGCACGTCCGTCCGTCCTTGGCCTGGCTGCAATGTTCCAGTGAAGCCCGACGCAAACTGGAGGGAACAGCATCTCGTCTTCCGACGAGGCGCTTTGCAGCCTTCCACCTTGAGTTCAACAACTTCAGACCATCAACTCTATCCTCGCTCCCTTTTTAATCCCCTTCATTCATTTTTATTTTTTACCCACTTATTTTTATTCACTTATCCATGGCTTTATGGGGCACTGCTAGACCTGCCGAGTTTTTCCAGCATTTTCTGTTATGGTTGTCAACTAAAGGGTTCGGCGTAACGATGGGATTTTGAGGAGTGAACAAAGAGACCCATCGATTATTATGAGGGGCATTATTATAATATGGGGTATAGACAGAGTAAATGCGAGTAGGCTCTTTCCACTTAGATTAGGAGAGATAAACACTAGAGGACATGGCTTTAGGGTGAAAGGGGAAAGGTTTAGGGGGAACTACTTCACTCAGAGAGAGTGGTGGGAGTGTGGAACGAGCTGCCATCTGACGTGGTAAATGCAGGCTCACTCTTACGTTTTTAAGAATTAATTGGATAGATACATGGATGGGAGAGGTCTGGAGGGTTATGGACTGGGTGCAGGTCAATGGGACTAGCGGAATAATATTTCGGCACAGACTAGAAGGGCCGAACGTCCTGTTTTCTGTGCTGTAGTGTTCTATGGTTCCTCTGGCAGCGGTGGGGGGGATGGTTAATGCAAGGCAGTCGGCGGAGGGATTTGGTCAATGCCAGGCGGTTGTTGGCGGAGGGATTTGGTCAATGCGAGGCGGTTGTCGGCGGAGGGATTTGGTCCATGTGAGGCGGTTGTTGGCGGAGGGATTTGGTCAATGCCAGGCGGTAGGCGGAGGGATTTGGTCAATGCAAGGCGGTTGTCGGCGGAGGGATTTGGTCCATGCGAGGCGGTTGTTGGCGGAGGGATTTGGTCCATGCGAGGCGGTTGTTGGCGGAGGGATTTGGTCAATGCCAGGCGGTTGGCGGAGGGATTTGGTCAATGCCAGGCGGTTGTTGGCGGAGGGATTTGGTCCATGCGAGGCGGTCGGCAGAGGGATTTGGTCCATGCGAGGCGGTTGTTGGCGGAGGGATTTGGTCCACGCGAGGCGGTTGTTGGTGGAGGGATTTGGTCCATGCGAGGCGGTTGTTGGCGGAGGGATTTGGTCAATGCGAGGCGGTTGTTGGCAGAGGGATTTGGTCCATGCGAGGCGGTTGTTGGCGGAGGGATTTGGTCAATGCGAGGCGGTTGTTGGCAGAGGGATTTGGTCCATGCGAGGCGGTCGGCGGAGGGATTTGGTCCATGCGAGGCGGTTGTTGGCGGAGGGATTTGGTCAATGCGAGGCGGTTGTTGGCAGAGGGATTTGGTCCATGTGAGGCGGTTGTTGGCGGAGGGATTCGTGAGAAATTTATTCACGCGGCAGGTCGTTGTGGCGCGGACTGGCCTTCCCGATAGGGCTGTGGGAGCAGAGTCGACTGGAGCTTTGGAAAAGGGGGGGGAATGGAAAAGATAAATACTTGAAGGGGGGAAAGAGCGGTGAGGGGGGGCGCAGGGAGTTTTGTGGGATGGATTGGATAGCCCTTTCAAAGGGCTGGCACAGGCACGCTGGGCAGAATGGCCTCCTGCTGTACCATACGGTTCTACATTTAGTATCCCAGCCTGATCTATCCAGGTCGAGATGCAGACTTTGGACCAACAGGTGGCTTTATTTACAAAAGTTAGGCAAATAATAAATGCGTCACTTAATCTCTCTCTCTAAACATTGAACCTGCGACAGATGTCCTCTGACTGGAAAGCCCAGCAGAGCCTGGTTTGCCTGTGTGTACAGTTTGCGCAGTTGCCATTGCTTGTTTGGTTTCACTCTGGCCTCAGAATCAGAAGGTCGTGCTTCATTCCGGACAGCTGACCCTCGTTCCAAGGGAGCGCCGCACTGTCGGAGGGTCGGTGCTGAGGGAGCGCCGCACTGTCGGAGGGTCGGTGCTGAGGGAGCGCCGCACTGTTGGAGGGTCAGTGCTGAGGGAGCGCCGCACTGTCGGAGGGTCGGTGCTGAGGGAGCGCCGCACTGTCGGAGGGTCAGTGCTGAGGGAGCGCCGCACTGTTGGAGGGTCAGCGCTGAGGGAGCGCTGCACTGTCGGAGGGTCAGTGCTGAGGGAGCGCCGCTCTGTCGGAGGGTCAGTGCTGAGGGAGCGCCGCACTGTCGGAGGGTCAGTGCTGAGGGAGCGCTGCACTGTCAGGGGGTCAGTGCTGAGGGAGCGCAGTACTGTCGGAGTGTCAGTGCTGAGAGATTGTTGCTCTGTCAGGGGGTCAGTGCTGAGGGAGCGCTGCACTGTCAGGGGGTCAGTGCTGAGGGAGCGC
Source organism: Cetorhinus maximus (assembly GCF_964194155.1). Classification (NCBI taxonomy): domain Eukaryota; kingdom Metazoa; phylum Chordata; class Chondrichthyes; order Lamniformes; family Cetorhinidae; genus Cetorhinus; species Cetorhinus maximus. The sequence continues at coordinate 248,356 of NW_027596250.1, read as the reverse complement.
CGCACTGTTGGAGGGTCAGTGCTGAGAGAGTGTTGCTCTGTCAGGGGGTCAGTGCTGAGGGAGCGCCGCACGGCCGGAGGGTCAGTATTGAGGGAGCGCCGCACTGTCAGAGGGTCAGTGCTGAGGGAGCGCCGCATTGTTGAAACGTCAGTACTGAGGGAGCGTCGCACTGTCGGAGGGTCAGTGCTGAGGGAGCCCTGCACTGTCAGAGGGTCAGTACTGAGGGAGTGCCACACTGTTGGAGGGTCAGTGCTGAGGGAGCGCTGCACTGTTGGAGGGTCAGTGCTGAGGGAGCGCCGCACTGTAGCAGGGTCAATATTGAGGGAGGGTCAGTACTGAGGGAGCGCTGCCCTGTCAGACAGGCAATGCTGAGGGAACGCCGCACTGTCGGAATGTCAGTACTGAGGGAGCGCCGCACTATCGGAGGGTCAGTACTGAGGGAGTGCCGCACTGCCGGAGGGTCAGTACTGAGGGAGTGCCGCACTATCGGAGGGTCAGTACTGAGGGAGTGCCGCACGTTGGAGGGTCAGCACTGAGGGAGCGCCGTACTGACAGAGGAGCACCTACTGCGAGAGCGCTGCACTGCTGGAGGTGCCATCTTCCTGACGATACACCAAAACGAGGCAACCCGTCCGCCCCCTCAGGTAGACGTAAACGATTCCATGGGCGCTGTTTTGAAAAAAGTAGAGAGGCCAAGTCCCCCTGCTGCCTGGCCAACATTCACCCCTCGCCGAATAACAGGTGACCCTGGTCGTTAACGTGGCGCCGCTTGTGGGATCTTCCTGTGCGCAGTTGGACCGACACATTTCCCCTGTGGGTGACTGCGCTTTGGAAGAGAGCGATACCCCAAGTGCTTCGGGGGTGGGGCGGGGGCCACACTGAGGCCCAAGAAGGTGTTACGGAAAAGCCGCTGACTCTGCTGGTATCCCGGCCTCCCCAGGGGAGCTCCGGGATAGAAAAACGGAGTGCTGACGGCCTGATGGAAGGGCCAGAGACGTCACACGTTGACCCTGCTACCCCCACCTCCACCGGTGCTCCCCTGACCCGCTGAGTGTTTCCGGCGCTTTCCGATAACGCTGCGCGACCCTGGTGCAGGATCGCGCCCTCTGCCTTGTCCCCTCAGCCTGAGAACAGATCATTCGGTGGTGCTGGGAGTTGGGGGGGTGTGGGGAGGGGGTGGGTGGGGGGGAAGGGTGGGTTCGGGTGTTGTAAAGGATTGAACGACCGGGACGGGAGCCCAGAATCCAAGCAAGACAGAAAACTCTGGAAACGCTCAGCAAAAACCCCGGCAGCGTCCGCGGAGGGAGGATAGGGTTAAGCGTTCGGAGCGGTGGTAGGGGGGGGGGTCGGTGACCTGAAACAACGTTCGCTCGGTGTTTCTCCGTCTCTCTCCGCAGAGGCTGCCAGAAGCCCCACTCTGCTGTCCGCAAATACCCCCACCCCCGCCTCTTCCATAATCCTCGACTCCTTCGCCGATCAAAAATCTGGCACAAAAAGATTCTGTCACCTCGGCCTTGCATATATTCAGCGACCCAACCTCCGCTTCTCTCTGGGGAGGGGGGAGGTTGGGGGGTGGGGAAGAGAAGTCCACAGACCGACCACCCTCTGAGAGGAAAAAGAAATTCTCCGCACCTCCGTCTTCAACAGTAAAGCTGTGCCCCCTAGTTCTAGTCTCTCCCGACCAGTGGGGGTGGGGTTAACCTCCCACTTGTGCCCACCCTATCAAGCCCCCCCAATCCCCTCCCACTACCTGTTTCGATATCACACCTCAAGCTTCATCCGGCGAGGGTTTGCCGTGAGAGACCAGAGGGGAGGCACGTCAGGGAGTGAACGAGAAAGCGATTTGGCCGACCAGCTACTTTTTTCATTCACGCCGCCCCCCTCCAGGGTAAAAAAAACACGGCCCGGGGAGGGGGGACGTTTGCAGGAGGGTTATAATGAGACATGCGAAGGGGTGTTAGAGGGAAAGAGGACCAAATGCTTGGCCCAAAGGAGCATCTTAAAGCAGGGGAGGCAGTAGTGTCGTGGTAAGGTCATTGGACTATTAATCCAGGGGCCCAGGCTAACGCTCTGGGGGTCTGGAACAAAGATTAACTTGTCATTTGGGACCAGAGGACTCGGGTATGGCTGAAAAAGAAGGAGACGTGTCAAAGCTTTTCGTCTTGCACTCATCAGGACACTCGCAGGAAAACAACAATTTATACCGCCGGTGAAGAGAGTGCTGATTTGGTTGGCAAGTGGTGTTGCCGTGGGGAAAGGCGACGCTGACGGTGATTGGCGGCTAACGGCCAGGCACTGTTTGAAACTTACACCAGGCGGCTTGACCCCGATGGGTCAAAGACATCGCTCCTCTGAGGAATGTGTCAGCGAGTGGCTGTCACTTATTGTGTTTGGCTGGAACAGGCGCAACAGGCGGGGTACGTGTTCTTCCTGCCCGCAAAGTACGGGGCCCTGCCCGTTAATATATGTCGCGTCCAGTACACGCTGCGAGCCAGCCTAATTCTCAGCACGCTAAAGGATTGTCCAGCAAATCTTGTCCCAGTCGTGAAATCGCACCTCACGTCGGACACTGCGCTTTTGGGTTTTGCAAGCACGGGCTGGTTGTGTACGCTCTGTGCCCTGCCCGTTGCGAACAGCGTCTGAGACATGCTGCTCGATACGATTTGCCAGTCCTTTGGGGGTGTGCCCTGGGGAATAAAAATGATTTATTATTAATGCTCTGGGGACACGAGTTCAAATCCCACCATGGAAGCCGGTGGATAAATCTGCCAATTGAAAGCTAGTTTCAGTAATTGTGACCACGTTAAATATGATTGGTTGAAAAACCAGCAGGTTCACTGATGCCCCTTTTGATGCCGTCCTTACCCGGTTTGGCCCACACGTGACTCCAGACCCCACAGCCACGTGGTTGACTCTTAAACGGCCCTAGCAAGACACTTGGTGCAAGGACAGTTAGGGGATGGACAACAAATGCTGGCCTTGCCGGCAACGTCCGCATCCCCATGAAAAAATACAGGCCAAAAAGAGAGAGAGGGATGCGGAGAGGTTGAGGGAGGGAATTCCAGAGCTCAGGGCAACCCTCACCCCCCCAACCCAGGCAGCTGAAGGCACGGCCGCCAATGGCGGAGCGACGGGAATCGGGGGACGCTCGAAAGGCCGGGATTGGAGGAGCGCAGAGATCTCGGAGGGTTGTAGGAGGTTACAGAGATAGGGAGGGTTGTAGGGGACTGGAGGAGGTTACAGAGATAGGGTTGTAGGGGCTGGAGGAGGTTACAGAGATAGGGGTGGGGGTGAGGGGTGGCGAGGCCACAGAGGGATTTTGAAAGATTGAGAATTTTGTTTTGAAAAGAGTCACTGCTTGACCAGCGTAGGTCAGGGAGCACAGAGGGTGACAGGGGGGTGGGGAACGGGACTTGGTGAGTGTTAATATGCCAGGGGGAGCAGGGTTTTTTGGGTGACCTCAAGTTAACGGTGGAATGAGGGAGAGCGTTGGAATAATCGAGTCCAGAGGGGACAGGCGGACGGACGAAGGTTTCGGCAGTTGATGAGCTGAGACAGGATGCACGATGTTACAGTGGTGGAAATAGGCAATGAAAATAGAGATGGTGTGGAAATGTAGCTGGAAACCCAGGGTCAAATATGACACCAAGAAAATTAGCAAGAGGTAAGAGAATGGGGAATGGTACCATAAACTTCAAGAATAATGGGGTAATTCTCAATTGTACCTTCTAAACTACTGCTTAAGTACTGTAATGTATTCGTGTTTAGTTATGCCAAGTTAAGCCATGACAGATACTGAAGCAATCCACGTCAACGTGCAGCAAGACCTGGACAATATCCAGGCTTGGGCTGACAAGGGGCAAGTAACATTCGCGCCACACAAATGCCAGGCAATGACCATCTCCAACAAGGGAGAATCTAGCCACACACCCCCCTCCCGCCCCTTGTCGTTCGATGGCATTACCATCGCTGAATCCCCCACTATCAACATCCTGGGGGTTACCGTTGACCAGAAACTGAACTGGACCCAGCCATATAAAATACTGTGGCTACAAGAGCAGGTCAGAGGCTGGGAATCCTGCGGAGAGTAACTCACCTCCTGACTCCCCCAAAGCCTGTCCACCATCTACAAGGCACAAGTCAGGAGTGTGATGGGATATTCTCCACATGCCTGGATGAGTGCGGCTCCCACATCACTCGAGAAGCTCAACACCGTCCAGGACAAAGCAGCCCCGCTTGATTGGACACCCCATCCACAAACATTCACTCCCCCCACCACCAACGACAGGGGCAGCGGTGTGTGTACCATCTACAAGATGCACTGCAGCAACTCGCCAAGGCGCCTCCGACAGTGCCGCCCAAACCCACCACCTCTACCACCTAGAAGGACAAGGGCAGCAGACACATGGGGAACACCCACCACCTGCAAGTTCCCCTCCGAGCCACTCACCATCCTGACTTGGAAATATATCGGCCGTTCCTTCACTGTCGCTGGGACAAAATCCTGGAACTCCCTCCCTAACAGCACCACGGGTGTACCTACACCACACGGGGACTGCAGCGGTTCAAGGAGGAAGCTCAACAGCACTTTCTCAAGGGGCAATTAGGGGTGGGCAACCCTAGCCAGCGATGCCCACACCCTGTGAATGAACGAAGAATTTAAAAAAAACTGACCGATACAGCATCAGCATTGAACAATTGGAGAGAGGGTTAGAAATGACTGCACAAACCTGACACTGTCTCAAAATGGCCCCAAACAGCAAGTCAGGCAAAGTCGCCATGTCACCCTGCCCCCTCTCCTCACCTCCCCTCCCCCCCAAAACTGGGGGGTGGCCTGCCTTTTCTGCACCCAGGTGCTTCACTTGAGATCTTGCTGTGCACTTACCAGTTGCCGTGTCTCCAGCGTCTCTGGGAAGGAAGGGGTGGTGGGTGGGGAGGGAAAAGACGGGTTTCCGGTCATCACATTTTGTGGGATCTTGCTGTGCCCGAACCGGCTGCCGCGCTGGTCTTCCAAAGGGGGTCCCTCGATGTCCTGTGGTTGAGAAGGGACAGACGCGTGTTTAGCACAGGTCTTTCCTCACAGGTCTTTCCTGTACACGTGTGTCTCTCGCTGGACGAATTCACAGAATGCAGAAGAGGCCCTTCGGCCCATCGAGTCTGCACCGACACCTGAGAAACACCTGACGTACCTACCTAATCCCATTGACCAGCACTTGGCCCCATCGCCTTGAATGTTATGACGATGCCAAATGCTCATCCAGGTACTTTTTAAAGGATGTGAGGCTAACCCGCCTCCACCACCCTCCCAGGCAGCGCATTCCAGACCCTCACCACCCTCTGGGTAAAAAGGTTTTTCCTCACATCCCCCCCTAAACCTCCTGCCCCTCACCTTGGACTTAAGTCCCCTTGTGACTGACCCTTCAACTAAGGGGAACAGCTGCTCCCTATCCACCCTGTCCATGCCCCTCAAAATCTTGTACACCTCGATCAGGTTGCCCCCTCAGTCTTCTCTGCTTCAACGAAAACAACCCAAGTCTATCCAACTTAAATGTTTCATCCCAGGCAACGTCCTGGTGAATCTCCTCTGCACCCCCTCCAGTGCCATCACATCCTTCCTATAATGTGGCGACCAGAACTGCACCCAGTACTCCAGCTGTGGCCTCACCAAGGTTCTATACAACTCCCAACATGACCTCCCTACTTTTGTAATCCATGCCTCGATTGATAAAGGCAAGTGTCCCATATGCCTTTTTCACCACCCCACTAACATGCCCCTCCGCCTTCAGAGATCTATGGGCACACACGCCAAGGTCCCTTTGTCCCTCAGAACTTCCTAGCGCCATGCCGTTCATTGAATACTTCCTTGTCAAATTGCTCCTTCCAAAGTGGATCGCCTCACGCTTTCCAGGGATCGGACAAGGCCTGGATATGCGCCCTGAACGCAGATGGACTTTGACAGCTGGTGGTTGCTGGGAGATGCAAGTAACTTCCTCCCTGGGTTGGTTAACCAGTTAACGCCAATCGCCTTTGAGGAGAGACCCATTCATTTTTATCCCCGTCGTTTTCACATTATTCCCATTATTTTTATTTATTTATTCATTTTTCTTGTTTTTGGCATATATTTTTTGAAAATGTAATCCTTTTCTTCTCAGGCCCCACCCCACAGGGCCATCTATCACTTGTTTCTATGTTGCACTGACCCTTGGTTCTGCTATTAACCCATTTTGCTATCTTACCCTTACGCCACCATCAGCACCTTCTCTAGTCTTTAACGCTACCATCAACACTCTCTTTGTCTTGTGTCCATGACATCTTTCTCCACCTCTCCCTGACTTTCTTTCTCGCTCCAGAACAACCTTAACATTTAAGCCAGGCTAATCGGGGGGAGGGGGTCGGCAACATTAGGGAGCATTTCTTCACGCAAAGGGGGACTCCCTCCCCTCAAAAAGCTGTTGAGGGTTGAGGGGAGGGGGGCCTGTTGGACTTTCGAGACTGAGATTGATAGATCTTTTTTTGGTAAGGTAAGGGCGTCGTGGGTTACTGCGCCAAGACGGAGTTAAGATCAGCCATGATTTGACTGAAAGGTGGAGCAGGCTCGAGAGGCCGACTAGGCCTCCTGCTCTCCCTAGGGTCCTAACTGATTGTTTTGGGCCCTGGACGATGAGTGACCGAGACTCAGTTTGGGCCACCCGGTAAAGTGGGCATGGGTCAAACGTGATGAAACTGAAATACGGATTCAAATTCGCGCGCGTACAAATTAGGTGGAGGGGGCGGCCCTGCTCCATCGTTCAACAAGACCAATGGCTGACTTGATTGTGGCCTCAACTCCACATTTCGCCGCCTATCACCCCCACCCCCGTCACCGCGGTTATCTTGCTGGTCAAGAAACCATCGACTTCTGCCTTAAAAATATTAAATGTTCCGGCCTCCACTGCTCTCTGGGGAAGAGAGTTCCAAAGGTTCACCACCCTCTGAGAGAAGAAAATGTCTTCTCATTTACGTCTGAAATGGGAGACCATTTATTTTCAAACTGTGCCCCCCCGCCCCCTAGTCTAGTGACTACTCAAATTAAGTATTTTATGGCCACCAACTTTCAATGTCAAAGTTTATGATGGGAGCTTCCTTTGCATGCATTTTACCTATGTAAACATTTGATTGTCACGCCTTGTTGACGAACCAAGCGATGGCAACAACTTGCATTTATGGAGCGCCTTTAATGATGTAAGAGCGTCTTGAGGTGCATCACAGAAATGTTATCGGACAGGGATTTGACCCCGAGCCACACGTATGGAGGTAATGGGGACGGGCGGCCAAACCCTTGGTCAAAGGGGTCAGTTCAGTGGAGTCATGAGGGGAGAGGGAGAGGCGGAGAGGTTTAGGGAGGGAATTCCAGAGCTTAGGGGCCCAGGCAGCTGAAGGCACGGCCGCCAATGGTGGAGCGACGGGAATCGGGGGATGATCGAGAGGCTGGAATTGGAGGAGCGCAGAGATCTCGGAGGTTTGTAGGGACTGGAGGAGGTTACAGAGATAGGGAGGTTTGTAGGGACTGGAGGAGGTTACAGAGATAGGGAGGGTTGTAAGAGGTTACAGAGATGGGGGTGGATGTAGGGGCTGGGGCAGGTTACAAAGATGGGGAGGGTTGTATGGGCTGGAGGAGGTTACAGAGTTAGGGAGGGTTGTAGGGGCTGGGGAGGTTACAGAGATAGGGAGGGTTGTAGGAGCTGGAGGAGATTACAGAGATAGGGAGGGTTATAGGGGCTGGTGGAGGTTACAGAGATAGGGAGGGTTGTATGGGCTGGAGGAGGTTACAGAGATAGGGAGGGTCGTAGGGGCTGGAGGGGGTTACAGGTATAGGGAGAGTTGTAGGGGCTGGGGAGGATACAGAGATAGGGAGGGTTGGAGGGGGTTACAGACATAGGGAGGGTTGGAGGGGGTTACAGACATAGGGAGGGTTGGAAGGGATTGCAGAGATAGGGAGGGTTGGAGGGGGTTACAGACATAGGGAGGGTTTGAAGGGATTGCAGAGATAGGAAGGGTTGGAAGGGGTTGCAGAGATAGGGAGGGTTGGAGGGGGTTACTGACATAGGGAGGGTTGGAGGGTGTTGCAGAGATAGGGAGGGTTGGAAGGGGTTGCAGAGATAGGGAGGGGTGGAATGGGTTACAGACATAGGGAGGGTTGGAGGGGGTTGCAGAGATAGGGAGGGTTGGAAGGGATTGCAGAGATAGGGAGGGTTGGAAGTGGTTGCAGAGATAGGGAGGGTTGGAGGGGGTTACAGACATAGGGAGGGTTGGAAGGGATTGCAGAGATAGGGAGGGTTGGAGGGGGTTACAGACATAGGGAGGGTTGGAAGGGATTGCAGAGATAGGAACGGTTGGAAGGGGTTGCAGAGATAGGGAGGGTTGGAGGGGGTTACTGACATAGGGAGGGTTGGAGGGTGTTGCAGAGATAGGGAGGGTTGGAAGGGGTTGCAGAGATAGGGAGGGGTGGAATGGGTTACAGACATAGGGAGGGTTGGAGGGGGTTGCAGAGATAGGGAGGGTTGGAAGGGATTGCAGAGATAGGGAGGGTTGGAAGTGGTTGCAGAGATAGGGAGGGTTGGAGGGGGTTACTGACATAGGGAGGGTTGGAAGGAGTTGCAGAGATAGGGAGGGTTGGAGGGGGTTACTGACATAGGGAGGGTTGGAAGGGGTTGCAGAGATAGGGAGGGGTGGAATGGGTTACAGACATAGGGAGGGTTGGAGGGGGTTGCAGAGATAGGGAGGGTTGGAAGGGGTTGCAGAGATAGGGAGGGTTGGAGGGGGTTGCAGAGATAGGGAGGGTTGGAAGGGGTTGCAGAGATAGGGAGGGGTGGAGGGGGTTACAGACATAGGGAGGGTTGGAGGGGGTTGCAGAGATAGGGAGGGTTGGAGGGGGTTGCAGAGATAGGGAGGGTTGGAGGGGGTTACAGACATAGGGAGGGTTGGAGGGTGTTACAGACATAGGGAGGGTTGGAGGGGGTTACTGACATAGGGAGGGTTGGAGGGGGTTACAGAGATAGGGAGGGTTGGAAGGGCTTACAGAGATAGGGAGGGTTGGAGGGGGTTGCAGAGATAGGGAGGGTTGGAGGGGGTTACAGACATAGGGAGGGTTGGAGGGGTTTTACAGACATAGGGAGGGTTGGAGGGGGTTACTGACATAGGGAGGGTTGGAGGGGGTTACAGAGATAGGGAGGGTTGGAAGGGCTTACAGAGATAGGGAGGGTTGGAGGGGGTTGCAGAGATAGGGAGGGTTGGAGGGGGTTACAGAGATAGGGAGGGTTGGAGGGGGTTTACAGACATAGGGAGGGTTGGCGGGGGTTACAGAGATAGGGAGGGTTGGAGGAGGTTACAGAGATAGGGAGGGTTGGCGGGGGTTACAGAGATAGGGAGGGTTGGAAGGGGTTACAGAGATAGGGAGGGTTGGAAGGGGTTACAGAGATAGGGAGGGTTGGAGGGGGTTACAGAGATAGGGAGGGTTGGAAGGGGTTACAGATATAGGGAGGATTGGAAGAGGTTACAGACGTAGGGAGGGTTGGAGGAGGTTACAGAGATAGGGAGGGTTGTAAGCGATGGAGTAGGTTACAGAGATAGGGAGGGTTGTAAGTGATGGAATAGGTTACAGAGATAGGGAGGGTTGTAAGTGATGGAGTAGATTACAGAGATAGGGAGGGTTGGAGGGGGTTACAGAGATCGGGAGGGTTGTAAGCGATGGAGTAGCTTACAGAGTAGGGAGGGGGTGGTGAAGGAAGTGGTGGACGGAGTTGAACGGGAGGATGAGATTATTTAACTCCAGGCAGTCTGCAGTTTGTTCAGCCAGAGTGATCTGCCTCTGGGAGAATTGCTGCACGCAATGCGAATAGTTTTGGGAGCGTGTTCAAACACGCTGGCAGCTACATGAAGATGGGGGTGGATGTGAGCTCAATCCCTGCCCTGTACAACACTGGTTAGATCACTGGCTGTCAGGGCTGTTCACTGAATGTCTGCAGATCACAGTGCAGGGGACAGGGTACAGAGAGCACAGAATTTCAGGTGAGGCAGTTAGATACTGACCTTTTTCAAGCGTGTATTTTGATGGGAAAGTCCCCTCTACACTGTCCCCATCAAACACTCCCAGGGCAGGTACAGCACGGGGTTAGATACAGAGTAAAGCTCCCTCTACACCATCCCCATCAAACACTCCCAGGGCAGGTGCAGCACGGGGTTAGATACAGAGTAAAGCTCCCTCTACACTGTCCCCATCAAACACTCCCAGGACAGGTACAGCACGGGGTTAGATACAGAGTAAAGCTCCCTCTACACCGTCCCCATCAAACACTCCCCGGATGGGGACAGCACGGGGTTAGATACAGAGCATTCCCACAGCACCTTTCAGAACCTCAGGAAGTTCCAGAGCGATTCATAGCAAATTAAGTCCCTTTTTTTGAAATGTAACATTCACGCCACACAAGCGCCAGGTAATGTCCATCTCCAACAAGAGAGAATCTAACCATTGCACCTTGACATTCAATGGCATTACCATCACTGAAACCCTCACTATCAACATCCTGGGGGGTTACCATTGACCAGAAACTGAACTGAACCCAGCCATATAAATACTGTGGCTACAAGAGCAGGTCAGAGGCTGGGAATCCTGCGGAGAGTAACTCACCTCCTGACTCCCCAAAGCCTGTCCACCATCTACAAGGCACAAGTCAGGAGTGTGATGGAATACTCCCCACTTGCCTGGGTGAGTGCAGCTCCCACAACGCTCAAGAAGCTCGACACCATCCAGGGCAAAGCAGCCCCGCTTGATCGGCACCCCATCCACAAACATTCACTCCCCCCACCACCGACGCACAGGGGCAGCAGTGTGTGTACCATCTACAAGATGCACTGCAGCAACTCGCCAAGGCTCCTTCAACAGCGCCGCCCAAACCCACCACCTCTACCACCTAGAAGGACAAGGGCAGCAGACACATGGGGAACACCACCACCTGCAAGTTCCCCTCCGAGCCCCACACACCATCCCGACTTGGAAATATATCGGCCGTTCCTTCACTGTCGCTGGGTCAAATCCTGGAACCTAACAGCGCAGTGGGTGTACCCACACCACATGGGGACTGCAGCGGCTCAAGAAGGCGGCTCACCCCCCACCTTCTCAAGGGGCAGTTAGAGATGGGCAATAAATGCTGGGCCCGGCCAGAGACGCCCGTTTCCCGTGAATGAATAAAGAAGTCCTTGTTGTGGTGTCAAAAACGCTGCACCCCATTTGGACACAGCAAGATCCCAGAAGCAGCTATGCGATACCTGAGCTGACATTTGGTACTGCTCTCTGCAGGAGGAGCTCAGTGACAACCTATGCAGAGCAAGATCCCAAATAGATTAGGTACGACAATTCAGCTTGGCACCCTCCAGAAAGAGCAGGGTTTCTGTCCAAGGATGGCTGCTGTCTCTCTCACTTTATCTTTCTCCCAGTCCCCCTCTCTGACTCTATCAATCTCTCTTTTTAAGCGTTATACTTGGAAATGATGATGTACATCACCCAGGAATGCTCTTTGAGAGAATAGGCAAGGAGCTTTACTCTGTATCTAACCCCGTGCTGTACCTGTCCTGGGAGTGTTTGATGGGGACGGTGTAGAGGGAGCTTTACTCTGTATCTAACCCCGTGCTGTACCTGTCCTGGGAGTGTTTGATGGGGACAGTGTAGA
>NW_027596250.1:201651-231651 GCF_964194155.1 Cetorhinus maximus | reverse complement strand
GCTTCTCTCCCCCCCCCCACCCACCACCCCCTGTGCTGTGATGACGCTGTGACCTGTACCCTTCTCCTTTTAGACAATGGACCCACTGTGGATCTCACATTATCTGTGTCTGTGTGTGTGTGAAATATTTCAAAGTGTCTGAGATATATGTAGGCTGGGTGTTTTGTACTCTCCTGCCCTCTCTCCTAATTTCAATCTCATGGTTGCTCACAATCTCTGTCCAATGACACCTGACGGATCATTTATTATATATACAAACATACATCTAATATATTTTATGTATTTGTATGTCTTTGTGCATGCTTGACCCTGTGTCCGTGTGTGTCTCTCTCTTTTACACTGTGTATGTGTGCCTGTGTGTATATCTGTGTCTTTTACGCTGTGTGTGTGTCTTTTACACTGTGTGTATGTCTTTTACACTGTGTGTATGTCTTTTACACTGTGCGTGTGTCTTTTACGCTGTGTGTGTCTGTGTGTGTGTCTTTTACACTGTGTGTGTGTCTTTTACTGTGTGTGTGTATGTGTGTGATTTAACTTCTGTAGGTCTGTCTTTCCTGTTCTGTGTTCAATTGAGGCATTCAAGTGGGCATTAGATGACTATTTGAATAGAAACAATATGTAAGGATACAGGCAAAAGGCAGGAGAATGGCGCTAAGTAGTAATGCTGATTTGGAGAGCCAGTGCAGATGGGCCAAATGGCCTCCTCTTGCGGCATAACATTCTGTGATATGTGTATGTGTGTGTCTGTGTTTCCCTGTTAGGTATGTGTGTCTGCCTCTCTTTGCCTGTTCTCTGTGTGTGTGTGTGTGTGTGTGTGTCTGTTGTTGCCTGTTCTGTGCGTATATGTGTGTGTCTGTTGTTGCCTGTTTTGTGTGTGTGTGTGTCTGTCTGTCATTGACTGTTCTGTGTTTGTGTCTGTCTGCCTATGCCTGTACTTTGTGTATGTGTGTGTCTCTGTCTTTGCCTGTTCTGTGTATGTGTGTGTGTGTGTGTGTATGTGTTAGTCTTTGCCTGTTCTGTGTTTGTGTGTGTGTGTGTGTCTAACCTTTTCTGTTCTGTCTGTCTGTCTGTTTTTTTCCTGTTTGGTGCGTGTGTGCCTGTCTGTCTTTGCCTGTTGTGTGCGTGCCTGTGGTTGCCTGTTCTGTGTGCGCATGTGTGTGTGTGTCTGTCTGTCTTTGCCTGTTGTGTGTGTGTGTGTGTGTGTCTGTCTATGCCTGTCCTGTGTATGTCTGTCGTTACCAGTACGGTGTGTGTGTGTATGTGCGTGTCTGTCCTTCCCTGTTCTGTAAATGGTGTGTCTGTCTTTGCCTGTTCGGTGCGTGTCTGTCTGTCTGTCTTTGCCTGGTGTGTGTGTGTGTCTGTCTGTCTTTCCCTCTTCAGTATGTCTGTCTGAAACATCTGATGAGGCCAGAGTGAAGTGGGACCAGCCAGTGAGTGGATCCTGCTACCTGGATCCTGGAAGCAGTTCGGAGCGTTGGGAAGAGATAGGAGTTTCCTTTGAATCAGTTAAATTGAGTTGGCGAGTGATCAAAGTCCCCTTTGAGTGACAGACCCCGATAAGGATCTTGGTATTTTGCATGTTCCCCTGTGATGTGGCCAGAGAGACACAGCTTTGAAGAATGCAGCATAATATGCGATCTGCCTGCATAAGCATTAAAAATTTTCAACAGAAAACTGTCAACTTCTCCGCCGCCTCTAAGAAACTCCTCAAAATTCAACTTCAGTGGCTCTCACTCTCGACTCGGAGTGAGAAGGCTGTGGTTTTGAACCCCATTCCTGAGACTCAAATCCCATTTTTCAGGTCAGATGTCCCCAGAACCAGTGCTGAGGGAGCGCCGCACTGTGGGAGGGTCAGTGCTGAGGGAGCTCCGCACTGTCGGAGGGTCAGTGCTGAGGGAGCGCCGCACTGTCGGAGGGTCAGTGCTGAGGGAGCGCTGCACTGTCGGAGGGTCAGTGCTGAGGGAGCTCCGCTCTGTCGGAGGGTCAGTGCTGAGGGAGCGCCGCACTGTCGGAGGGTCAGTGCTGAGGGAGCGCCACGCTGTCGGAGGGTCAGTGCTGAGGGAGCGCCGCACTGTCGGAGGGTCAGTGCTGAGGGAGCGCCGTGCTGTCGGAGGGTCAGTGCTGAGGGAGTGCCGCGCTGTCAGAGGGTCAGTGCTGAGGGAGCGCCGCACTGTCGGAGGGTCAGTGCTGAGGGAGCGCCGCACTGTCGGAGGGTCAGTGCTGAGGGAGCTCCGCACTGTCGGAGGGTCAGCGCTGAGGGAGCGCTGAACTGTCGGAGGGTCAGTGCTGAGGGAGCGCTGCACTGTCGGAGGGTCAGTGCTGAGGGAGCTCCGCTCTGTCGGAGGGTCAGTGCTGAGGGAGCGCCGTGCTGTCGGAGGGTCAGTGCTGAGGGAGCGCCGTGCTGTCGGAGGGTCAGTGCTGAGGGAGTGCCGCGCTGTCAGAGGGTCAGTGCTGAGGGAGCGCCGCACTGTCGGAGGGTCAGTGCTGAGGGAGCGCCGCACTGTCGGAGGGTCAGTGCTGAGGGAGCTCCGCACTGTCGGAGGGTCAGCGCTGAGGGAGCGCTGAACTGTCGGAGGGTCAGTGCTGAGGGAGCGCTGCACTGTCGGAGGGTCAGTGCTGAGGGAGCTCCGCTCTGTCGGAGGGTCAGTGCTGAGGGAGCGCCGTGCTGTCGGAGGGTCAGTGCTGAGGGAGCGCCGCGCTGTCGGAGGGTCAGTGCTGAGGGAGCGCCGCACTGTCGGAGGGTCAGTGCTGAGGGAGCGCCGCGCTGTCGGAGGGTCAGTGCTGAGGGAGCGCCGCGCTGTCGGAGGGTCAGTGCTGAGGGAGCGCCGCGCTGTCGGAGGGTCAGTGCTGAGGGAGCGCCGCGCTGTCGGAGGGTCAGTGCTGAAGGAGTGCTGCACTGTCAGCGGGACTTTGAAGTCTCTGTGCTGTTATTCCATTTCTCCGTGGCGCTGCCAAACTGTGATCTGGGACAGGGCCATAAAGCATCTTTTACACACACCCAGATAAAGGCTTTTCGGCAGAGAAATAAATACTAATAAAATCGACTCTTTGTCCCTCTTCACATGCCTATTAAACAAAAATCTACCAGATGGAGAGGTGATAACTATCGGGAGAGATCGAACAAGCCGGGGCTCTTTACTCTAGAAAAGAGGAGGCTGAGGGGGGCGGTGGGTGACCCGATCGGGCTCTTTAAAATGACGGAGGGGGTTTCGATAGGGTCGACGTAGAGAAGATGTTCCCACTTGTGGGGGACGGGGGGAGAGACCAGAACAAGGGAGGGGGGCCATCAATATAAGACAGTCCCTAATAAATCCGATCGGGGGGGGTGGGGAATTCAGGAGAAAGGTCTTTACCCGGAGAGCGGGGAGAATGTGGAACTCGCTCCCACAGGGAGGGGGTGGAGGTGAATCGTGTCGATGTGTTTAAGGAGCTGGATAAACACACGAGGGGTGGGGGGAAAGGAATAGAAGGATACGGGGGATTGGGGGGGAGATGGAGTAGGGGGGTGGTGGGAGGAGGCTGGTGTGGGGGGACAGGAAACACCGGCACGGGGCAGAGGGGCCGAATGGCCTAGTTCTGTGATGCGAATTCGATGTAAACAGAATTACCTCGAATCAAAATGATTTGCAGCCCCCATAAAAACACGTGCTGCTTCTGGCAGACCAAGTGGATCAAAAATCTCACCAAAAAACAAACTTAAAGGAATTTACATTTATGTAATCGCTACATGAACAGTCCCGTAGCCTCTGAACAGCAAACACAGAGATGCTGAGGTGTAGCCAGTGCAGGAATGGAGAAAACAGAGCAGACAATTTTTACATAGAAAGCGCCCAATCCTGACAGAGCGGCGCTCCCTCAGCACTGACCCTCCGACAGTGCGGCGCTCCCTCACTGCTGACCCTCCGACAGCGCAGCGCTCCCTCAGCGCTGACCCTCCGACAGTGCGGCGCTCCCTCAGCACTGACCCTCCGACAGTGCGGCGCTCCCTCATTGCTGACCCTCCGACAGCGCGGCGCTCCCTCAGCACTGACCCTCCGACAGTGCGGCGCTCCCTCATTGCTGACCCTCCGACAGCGCAGCGCTCCCTCAGCACTGACCCTCCGACAGTGCGGCGCTCCCTCATTGCTGACCCTCCGACAGCGCAGCGCTCCCTCAGCGCTGACCCTCCGACAGTGCGGCGCTCCCTCAATACTGACCCTCCGACAGTGCGGTGCTCCCTCAGCACTGACCCTCCGACAGTGCGGCGCTCCCTCGGCGCTGACCCTCCGACAGTGCGGTGCTCCCTTAGTACTGACCCTCCGACAGCGCAGCGCTCCCTCAGCACTGACCCTCCGACAGCGCGGCGCTCCCTCAGCACTGACCCTCCGACAGCGCGGCGCTCCCTCAGCGCTGACCCTCCGACAGCGCGGCGCTCCCTCAGCGCTGACCCTCCGACAGTGCGGCGCTCCCTCATTGCTGACCCTCCGACAGTGCGGCGCTCCCTCAGCGCTGACCCTCCGACAGTGCGGCGCTCCCTCAGCGCTGACCCTCCAACAGCGCGGCGCTCCCTCAGCACTGACCCTCCGACAGCGCAGCGCTCCCTCAGCGCTGACCCTCCGTCAGTGCGGCGCTCCCTCAATACTGACCCTCCGACAGTGCGGTGCTCCATCAATACTGACCCTCCGACAGTGCGGTGCTCCCTCAGCACTGACCCTCCGACAGTGCGGCGCTCCCTCGGCGCTGACCCTCCGACAGTGCGGTGCTTCCTTAGTACTGACCCTCCGACAGCGCAGCGCTCCCTCAGCACTGACCCTCCGACAGCGCGGCGCTCCCTCAGCGCTGACCCTCCGACAGTGCGGAGCTCCCTCAGTACAGACCCTCCGACGGTGCGGAGCTCCCTCAGCACTGACCCTCCGACAGTGCGGCGCTCCCTCAGTACAGACCCTCCGACAGCGCGGAGCTCCCTCAGCACTGACCCCCCGACAGTGCGGAGCTCCCTCAGTACTGACCCTCCGACAGTGCGGAGCTCCCTCAGTACAGACCCTCCGACGGTGCGGAGCTCCCTCAGCACTGACCCTCCGACAGTGCGGCGCTCCCTCAGTACAGACCCTCCGACAGCGCGGAGCTCCCTCAGCACTGACCCTCCGACAGTGCGGAGCTCCCTCAGTACTGACCCTCTGATTTTTGGCAATGAGCTGAGTTGCTTTGTTGCTGGTTAGAAATGTGTTTAGCTAGTACCTGGGAAAGCAGTGGAGTACAGATGGGACCAGCTGTACCAGATGTGCCCCCATCTCTCATTTGATCTGCACTGAATAGAAATTTTTCGAGCTAATTATTTCTGTATCTCTCTGCCTCTTCCTTTCTCTGTCTCCCCATCCATCTCTCTCCCTCCCTCTCTCCCCATGCCTTGGTTATCTCTCCCTTTCTCTCTCTCTCTCCTTCCCTTTGCCCCCGCCCCCTCTACCCCCACCAACCCGATCCCCTCTCCGGCCTCCCTCTCTCTCCTCGGCCTCCCTCTCTCTCTCTCTCTGCCTCTGCATGCCTATTGCCCTTCCTCTCACCCACCCCCTTGGCTTTTCTCCCTCCCTCCCTCACTGCCTCTCTCTCCCTCCCTCCCTCCCTCGCTCCCTCCATCCCCCCTCTCTTCCTCACTCCCAGGCTCTGTCCCCCTCGCCATGTCTCCCTCTCCCCCGCTCCCCCTCCCCCGCTCCCTCTGCCTCTCTCCGTCTCCCTCGCCCCGTCTCGCCCGGCTCCCTCTCCCCATTTAAATGTGATCCTTTCCTCTGTATTTAAGATTTCCAAACGCTACCAGCGAACACAAGGCTAACTGTCCCGTCTGCAGTGTTCACGCCTGCGCTGCTCTGTGAGGGAGTCCCTTTGGACGGGGCGCACAGGAACAGGAGGAGGCCATTCAGCCCCTTCTCGAGCCCGTTACACAGGAACAGGAGGAGGCCATTCAGCCCCTCTCGAGCCTGTTACACAGGAACAGGAGGAGGCCATTCAGCCCCTCTCGAGCCTGTTCTGCCATTCAGTGAGATCATGTCTGACCTGTGACCTAACTCCACATGCCCGCCTTAATCCTTAATACCTTTGGATAACAAAAATCCCTCAACCTCAAACCCCTCAATTAACGGACCCGGCATCAATGGCTATTTGGGGGAAGAGAGTTCCAAACTCCGACCACCCTTTGTGTGTAGGGGTCTTTCCACACTTCATACATACAGTGCGTCGCTCCCTCAGCACTGACCCTCCCACAATGCGGCGCTCCCTCAACACTGACCCTCCGACAGTGCGGCGCTCCCTCAGCACTGACCCTCCGACAGTGCGGCGCTCCCTCAGCACTGACCCTCCGACAGTGCGGCGCTCCCTCAGCACTGACCCTCCGACAGTGCGGCGCTCCCTCAGCGCTGACCCTCCGACAGTGCGGCGATCCCTCAGCACTGACCCTCCGACAGTGCGGCGCTCCCTCAGCACTGACCCTCCGACAGTGCGGCGCTCCCTCAGCACTGACCCTCCGACAGTGCGGGGCTCCCTCAGCACTGACCCTCCGACAGTGCGGCGCTCCCCCAGCACTGACCCTCCGACAGTGCGGCGCTCCCTCAGCACTGACCCTCCGACAGTGCGGCGCTCCCTCAGCACTGACCCTCCGACAGTGCGGCGCTCCCCCAGTACTGACCCTCCGACAGTGCGGCGCTCCCTCAGCACTGACCCTCCGACAGTGCGGCGCTCCCTCAGCACTGACCCTCCGACAGTGCGGCGCTCCCTCAGCACTGACCCTCCGACAGTGCGGCGCTCCCTCAGCACTGACCCTCCGACAGTGCGGCGCTCCCTCAGCACTGACCCTCCGACAGTGCGGCGCTCCCTCAGCACTGACCCTCCGACAGTGCGGCGCTCCCTCAGCACTGACCCTCCGACAGTGCGGCGCTCCCTCAGCACTGACCTTCCGACAGTGCGGCGCTCCCTCAGCACTGACCCTCCGACAGTGCGGCGCTCCCTCAGCACTGACCCTCCGACAGTGCGGCGCTCCCTCAGCACTGACCCTCCGACAGTGCGGCGCTCCCTCAGCACTGACCCTCCGACAGTGCGGCGCTCCCTCAGCACTGACCCTCCGACAGTGCGGCGCTCCCTCAGCGCTGACCCTCCGTCAGTGCGGCGCTCCCTCAGCGCTGACCCTCCGACAGTGCGGCGCTCCCCCAGTACTGACCCTCCGACAGTGCGGCGCTCCCTCAGCACTGACCCTCCGACAGTGCGGCGCTCCCTCAGCACTGACCCTCCGACAGTGCGGCGCTCCCTCAGCACTGACCCTCCGACAGTGCGGCGCTCCCTCAGCACTGACCCTCCGACAGTGCGGCGCTCCCTCAGCACTGACCCTCCGACAGTGCGGCGCTCCCTCAGCACTGACCCTCCGACAGTGCGGCGCTCCCTCAGCACTGACCCTCCGACAGTGCGGCGCTCCCTCAGCACTGACCTTCCGACAGTGCGGCGCTCCCTCAGCACTGACCCTCCGACAGTGCGGCGCTCCCTCAGCACTGACCCTCCGACAGTG
This sequence comes from Cetorhinus maximus, assembly GCF_964194155.1. Taxonomy (NCBI): domain Eukaryota; kingdom Metazoa; phylum Chordata; class Chondrichthyes; order Lamniformes; family Cetorhinidae; genus Cetorhinus; species Cetorhinus maximus. The sequence continues at coordinate 224,126 of NW_027596250.1, read as the reverse complement.
CGGCGCTCCCTCAGCGCTGACCCTCTGACAGTGCGGCGCTCCCTCAGCACTGACCTTCCGACAGTGCGGCGCTCCCTCAGCACTGACCCTCCGACAGTGCGGCGCTCCCTCAGCGCTGACCCTCCGACAGTGCGGCGCTCCCTCAGCGCTGACCCTCTGACAGTGCGGCGCTCCCTCAGCGCCGACCCTCCGACAGTGCGGCGCTCCCTCGGCGCTGACCCTCCGACAGTGCGGCGCTCCCTCAGCGCTGACCCTCTGACAGTGCGGCGCTCCCTCAGCGCCGACCCTCCGACAGTGCGGCGCTCCCTCGGCGCTGACCCTCTGACAGTGCGGCGCTCCCTCAGCGCTGACCCTCTGACAGTGCGGCGCTCCCTCAGCGCCGACCCTCCGACAGTGCGGGCGCTCCCTCAGCGCCGACCCTCCGACAGTGCGGCGCTCCCTCAGCGCCGACCCTCCGACAGTGCGGGCGCTCCCTCAGCGCCGACCCTCCGACAGTGCGGGCGCTCCCTCAGCGCCGACCCTCCGACAGTGCGGCGCTCCCTCGGCGCTGACCCTCTGACAGTGCGGCGCTCCCTCGGCGCCGACCCTCCGACAGTGCGGCGCTCCCTCGGCGCTGACCCTCTGACAGTGCGGCGCTCCCTCAGCGCTGACCCTCTGACAGTGCGGGCGCTCCCTCAGCGCCGACCCTCCGACAGTGCGGCGCTCCCTCAGCGCCGACCCTCCGACAGTGCGGGCGCTCCCTCAGCGCCGACCCTCCGACAGTGCGGCGCTCCCTCGGCGCTGACCCTCTGACAGTGCGGCGCTCCCTCGGCGCTGACCCTCTGACAGTGCGGCGCTCCCTCAGCGCCGACCCTCCGACAGTGCGGCGCTCCCTCAGCGCCGACCCTCCGACAGTGCGGGCGCTCCCTCAGCGCCGACCCTCCGACAGTGCGGGCGCTCCCTCAGCGCCGACCCTCCGACAGTGCGGCGCTCCCTCAGCGCCGACCCTCCGACAGTGCGGGCGCTCCCTCAGCGCCGACCCTCCGACAGTGCGGGCGCTCCCTCAGCGCCGACCCTCCGACAGTGCAGGCGCTCCCTCAGCGCTGACCCTCTGACAGTGCGGGCGCTCCCTCAGCGCCGACCCTCCCACAGCGCGGCGCTCTCAGCGCTGACCCTCTGATAGCGCTATGTCTGTGATTCCCCCACACGGTGATGGGACATGTACCTTCTGTCACTGTTGTTCTGAGTCCCCCACATGCCTCACTTTCCATGTGTGCACGAGGGACTGGAATGTTAGCTCACAGGCAATTCTCCAAACGGGTGATGAAGTCTGTCCAGCTCTCCGCCTCTCGAAGAGAGTGTAATGTGTTAACTTCTGGGAAAATACATACTTTTCGCCTGTCCCTGGAGTAGGTTTCCTTCAGCTTCCTGCGCCCAGCTATTCGACTGTGGAGGCCGTCGCTCTTTACCCGTTCACCCCCCCCCCACCCACCTACCCCCGCCCGACTGTGAACGTGGACCCACCACAGATGTGCGGTTCTGCTAAAAGGCCCTGGGTTTTTCACGTGCTGGCTTTAGAACGATCGAGAAGTGCGTACAATCTTTCTAGAGATTTCCCCAGTCGGTAAACACACACCCTACCACCCCCACCCCCCTACCCTACAAAGCAGGTGGGACTGGGGTGATCTGAGAATCTGACTCCCCCCAAAGCCTGTCCACCATCGACAAGGCACGAGTCAGGAGTGTGATGGGATACCCCCCACTTGCCTGGATGAGAGCGGCTCCCACAACACTCAAGAAGCTCGACACCGTCCAGGGCAAAGCAGCCCCCGCTTGATCGGCACCCCATCCACAAACATTCACTCCCTCCACCACCGACGCACAGGGGCAGCAGTGTGTGTACCATCTACAAGATGCACTGCAGCAACTCGCCAAGGCTCCTTCGACAGCGCCGCCCAAACCCACCACCTCTACCACCTAGAAGGACAAGGGCAGGATGGTGTGTGTGGGGCTCGGAGGGGAACTTGCAGGTGGTGGTGTTCCCCATGTGTCTGCTGCCCTCGTCCTTCTAGGTGGTAGAAGTGGTGGGTTTGGGCGGCGCTGTCGAAGGAGCCTTGGCGAGTTGCTGCAGTGCATCTTGTAGATGGTACACACACTGCTGCCCCTGTGCGTCGGTGGTGGAGGGAGTGAATATTTGTGGGTAGGGTGCCCATCAAGCGGGGCTGCTTTGTCCTGGATGGTGTCGAGCTTCTTGAGTGTTGTGGGAGACGCACTCATCCAGGCAAGTGGGGAGTATTCCATCACACTCCTGACTTGTGCCTTGTCGATGGTGGACAGGCTTTGGGGGAGTCAGGAGGTGAGTTACTCTCCGCAGGATTCCCAGCCTCTGAGCTGCTCTTGTAGGCACAGTATTTATATGGCTGGTCCTAGTTCAGTTTCTGGTCAATGGCGACCAGTTGCATTGCGCTGGCGCCTGGTCTGGCAGCACGGCCCTTGGCTCACTCAGACGTCAGCGAGAATCCAGGGGAGGCTTCGACCGAGTGCACGTTCCCGGGAGGGTGCAAGAGAAGTAGCGGGGGTGGGCGTTGTGGGGGCGAGAGAGGGTGGGCAGTTCGGCTGTGGTGGCCGTCACAGGTCCTCACATGTTGGTCCCTCTCCACACTGTGACGATAATGTTTAGACAACAAGACCTGGGAGCAGAAATGTCAACCTCCAGGGATGGCCAGGCCACAAGTGGAGCCTCTGTTGTGGCAAATTCGCAGAACCTGGGATCTTCCTGCTTTTTGCCTTCGGCTCAGTTCCCTCGGGGGGTCAGCCAGGGGCTCGGTGGGTCTCCCTCTCGTCTCTTAAGTTGGGGGTTTCCATCCCCTCCTTGGAGACCTGAGCCTCCTGATTCAGAGGCAGTACTGAGGAAGCGCCGCGCTGTCGGAGGGTCAGTGCTGAGGGAGCGCCGCGCTGTCGGAGGGTCAGTGCTGAGGGAGCGCCGCGCTGTCGGAGGGTCAGTGCTGAGGGAGCGCCGCGCTGTCGGAGGGTCAGTGCTGAGGGAGCGCCGCGCTGTCGGAGGGTCAGTGCTGAGGGAGCGCCGCGCTGTCGGAGGGTCAGTGCTGAGGGAGCGCCGCGCTGTCGGAGGGTCAGTGCTGAGGGAGCGCCGCGCTGTCGGAGGGTCAGTGCTGAGGGAGCGCCGCGCTGTTGGAGGGTCAGTGCTGAGGGAGCGCAGCACTGTCGGAGGGTCAGTGCTGAGGGAGCGCAGCACTGTCGGAGGGTCAGTACTGAGGGAGTGCCGCACTGTCAGAGGGTCAGTGCTGAGGGAGCACCGCACTGTCGGAGGGTAAGTGCTGAGAGAGCGCTGCACTGTCGGAGGGTCAGTGCTGAGGGAGCGCCGCACTGTCGGAGGGTAAGTGCTGAGAGAGCGCTGCACTGTCAGAGGGTCAGTGCTGAGGGAGCGCTGCACTGTCGGAGGGTCAGTGCTGAGGGAGCGCTGCACTGTTGGAGGGTCAGTGCTGAGGGAGCGCCGCACTGTCGGAGGGTAAGTGCTGAGAGAGCGCTGCACTGTCGGAGGGTCAGTGCTGAGGGAGCGCCGCACTGTCGGAGGGTCAGTGCTGAGGGAGCGCCGCACTGTTGGAGGGTCAGCGCTGAGGGAGCGCCGCACTGTCGGAGGGTCAGTGCTGAGGGAGCGCCGCACTGTCGGAGGGTCAGTGCTGAGGGAGCGCAGCACTGTCGGAGGGTCAGTACTGAGGGAGTGCCGCACTGTCAGAGGGTCAGTGCTGAGGGAGCACCGCACTGTCGGAGGGTAAGTGCTGAGAGAGCGCTGCACTGTCGGAGGGTCAGTGCTGAGGGAGCGCCGCACTGTCGGAGGGTAAGTGCTGAGAGAGCGCTGCACTGTCAGAGGGTCAGTGCTGAGGGAGCGCTGCACTGTCGGAGGGTCAGTGCTGAGGGAGCGCTGCACTGTTGGAGGGTCAGTGCTGAGGGAGCGCCGCACTGTCGGAGGGTCAGTGCTGAGGGAGCGCCGCACTGTTGGAGGGTCAGCGCTGAGGGAGCGCCGCACTGTCGGAGGGTCAGTGCTGAGGGAGCGCCGCACTGTCGGAGGGTCAGTGCTGAGGGAGCGCCGCACTGTCGGAGGGTCAGTGCTGAGAGATTGATTGAGGTGAATCGTGTTGATTCATATAAAGGGAGGAAGCTGGATAAACACATGATGGTGACAGGAATAGATGGATATGGGAATGGGGGTGAGGTGAAGTGCGGGGGCGGGGTAGGTGATGGGCCGAATAGCCTTTTCCTTGCTTTAACATTGCAGGTAACTCCGTGCTGTAGACCAGTCAATGGCAATTGAATGTTATTTTACTGCAAAACGCCATTATTATATCAAGCGACAGGCAGATAGAATGAGAGTGAGCTCGGTCACTGCTGTACAGACATTCAGCCAGTAAAGTGACAGGGGACTGAATGGGGCAGCCTGTGGCTGGTTTGTGTGCTGTGAAACCTCTCTTCCTTCAAGCTCGATAACACGATTGCAACACACTGATCAATCGGGGCTGCTTTCACCTAATTATTTATTAACCGAGCCTGTTGGGAACTCAGTGAATCCTTTCAGAGACAAGGCAGCCTGACAGAGAGCAGAGTCAATCACTCACACCTCCTGAGAGTGACAGGAACGCAGCTCTGAGGGGACTCTGTCACACACGGTGACGGGACGCGGGTCTGTGATTCCCCCCACACGGTGACGGGACGCGGGTCTGTGTCTGTGATTCCCCCACACGGTGACGGGACGCGGGTCTGTGATTCCCCCACACGGTGACGGGACGCGGGTCTGTGTCTGTGATTCCCCCACACGGTGACGGGACGCGGGTCTGTGATTCCCCCACACGGTGACGGGACGCGGGTCTGTGTCTGTGATTCCCCCACACGGTGACGGGACGCGGGTCTGTGTCTGTGATTCCCCCACACGGTGACGGGACGCGAGTCTGTGATTCCCCCACACGGTGACGGGACGCGGGTCTGTGATTCCCCCACACGGTGATGGGACGCGGGTCTGTGATTCCCCCACACGGTGACGGGACGCAGGTCTGTGTCTGTGATTCCCCCACACGGTGACGGGACGCGGGTCTGTGATTCCCCCACACGGTGACGGGACGCGGGTCTGTGTCTGTGATTCCCCCACACGGTGACAGGACGCGGGTCTGTGATTCCCCCACACGGTGATGGGACGCGGGTCTGTCTCTCTGATTACCCCTCCACTGGGTCAGTTGTAAGTTAACTGAACCCTCGGCCCCCTCTCCCTTTTAATCCTGTGCTGGAGTTTGGCTCGGTTTCAGGGGTGATTCTCCCCCTAAGGGTGCAATCACACCAATACCCAGCGCTAACTGGTCTCCGAGGCAAGGAACGGGCAGTAAGGAGAAGCATCCTCTTGGCACCCGCTGGCTTTGTAGTTTAACCCTTTGCAAGCTGTTTTATGGCTTACAGTATTCAAGTGAGCTTTGATTTGAGCTGTCTACAATGGCTATTCTCTGTTTCGTTTGGACCTACAGATGAACACCTGCTCCATTAACTAACAATGAACTGCAGCTACCTTTTTACTATATAGTCCCTTTTTACAGACTGAATTTATCCCCAAGTCACTTCTGGGATTAAGGGGGAACTTCTGATTCTGCTACTGATTTCTACTCAATAAAGACAGGGAAAATCGGGAGGATACAGAGGGAGCTTTACTCTGTATCTAACCCCGTGCTGTACCTGTCCTGGGAGTGTTTGATAGGGACGGTGTAGAGGGAGCTTTACTCTCTATCTATCCCCGTGCTGTACCTGTCCTGGGAGTGTTTGATAGGGACGGTGTAGAGGGAGCTTTACTCTATATCTAACCCCGTGCTGTACCTGTCCTGGGGAGTGTTTGATGGGGGACGGTGTCGAGGGAGCTTTACTCTGTGTCTAACCCCCGTTCAATTCTCTCTCCCACAGCTTCCCACGCCATGGCTGCCCATGGCTCGCTGACCGTTGGCGGCGGGATCTTGCTGTGCCTCGCTCTGCTGCCGGCCGGCGTCCTGGGCCAGCGGGACTGCACGGGGGCGGAGTGCCCGGAGTTGGACAACTGCATCGAGGAGACGCTGGAGACTGGGGCATGCTGCGCCGCCTGCCTGCAGCTGGGTTGCGTGTGCCAGGGGTACACGTACTACGACTGCCTGCGGGCTGGGTACCGGGCTGGCAAAATCCCGGCGGGAGCCTCCTACTACGTGGACGGCGGCAGCACCGAGTGCAAGTGCCCGGAAGGGGGCGGGAAGATCCTTTGCAGCTTCATCCCCTGCCCCGACCTGCCCAGGAACTGCATCAAGACCTACCAGCCCCCCGACGGGTGCCCCCAGTGCGCCAGGCTGGGCTGCGTCAGCAGCGGGCAGCAGTACCCGGCCGGGCACTCCTTCCGGGTGGAGCCCTGCACCGTCTGCCACTGCCTGAGCTCGGGCTCCCTGAGGTGCACGGCCGACGCCGGCTGCGGCGAGGAGGAGGGGGTTCACCCTGAGGGCCCAAGTCCCGGGGTCCTCTCCGACCAGAAGGACACCCCACCGGAGGAGAGGGCGCCTTCGGCCGACGGCAAGAGAGGTGAGAGGAGGGGGCGCGGGTTCGGGCCAGGAGGGAAGGGGAGGTTAGCAGGAGGGAGGAGAGGCTAGTGGGGTGAAGCAGAGGCTGGGAGGGGGTTAGAGGTGATGGGAACCTGGGCGGGGTGGTGGGGGGCGCAGGGAAGGGCGTTAATAGAATCCAGGCTGGTTGGTGACGTCCAAGCCAAGAGCTTTTCTTTACGGAGAGAGTTTATTGGCTTTGTTCAATCTCCTCTCCCGCCCAGTGTCCCAGCTATCCCCTATTTATACTCTCTTCTCAATAACAAACTAACTGACAGTGAACAAACTGAAAGCCCCTTCATAGGGGCACGAGAACAAAAGAAAATTTCGAGGGGATACCCCATAAATCGGTTTGAAATGTCACCCCTGGTGGCTGATGGAAGCACCCCGGCCCCTGTGGTGCCCACCGGCCGTGGGATGCCCCGAGTGTACCAGTGGGCGCACCGCGTGCTCCCTCTCCAAGGCCACCCGGCTGCAAATGTGGTCCCGGGAGAGGGGCAGACAGACCCCATCGACCGCCTGCTGCCCAGAACGTATATTGACGCCCGCTAGCGCCGGCGAGACGGTGGCGTCGCGGTGATGTCACCCGACTGGTAATCCAGACCCCACTTCCCACACCCCCCCAAGACTCACGCTCTGAGTGGGCGGGGGGGGGGGGGGAACCCGGGTTCGAATCTCACCCCCCTCCGGGTGGCTAGTGGAATTTAAATTCAACGGATAAAATCTGGAATTTGGAAGCCAGTTTCAGTCACGGGTGAAACCGTCATCGACTGTCGTTGTGAAAAAAAAAACCCATCTGGTGCGCTAATGCCCCTTTTAGGGAAGGAAATCTGCCCTCCTTACCCGGTCTGGCCTTACACGTGACTCTCAGCCATGTGATTGGCTCTTAACTGCCCCTTCATGAATGGCCTAAGGAGCCATTCAGTTCAAGGGGCAATTAGGAATGGGCGACAAACGCTGGCGACGCCCACACCCCGCGACAGAGTTTAAAGGGAATAATAATTGACACTCTCTTGGGGCGGAAGAAATGAACCAATTGAAAACCAAAAAGACAGCCCGGCCCAGCGATAGCCCTCAAGGGGCAGGGGTAACTGAAGGAAAGCTCGAAAAGGGACCTTGCCGAATTAAATTAAAATGTCCAGTTGGGGGCAGTGAGGCACTCCAGCGCCCCCCCCACCCTCCCGAGGTGCCCACCCCAGTCACGGAAGATGCCAAGCATGCCAGTTCGGGCATGTGTGTTCCCTCTCCAGGGACATCTGGCCACAGACGTAGCCCCGGGAGAGAGGGGCAGACGGTCAAGGCCCTGATGACCCATTGCCCTTCACCACCCTACCCCCTCCTCCCCAAAACCCCCAACATGCCTGTTGCCCGGAGCTGTTAATGGCCCCCCCCCCCTCTATTTATACTCTTCTGAGTACCGGTGGAAACCGAATCTAATGAGCCAATGGGGGCAAAAAGCCAATGAAGCCAATTAATAGCCATTTCAGAGGGCAGTGTGAGGACAAGAAAATTTAAAGGGACCTCACATAATTTAATGAGAATGTCACTTTGGGGGCTGATGGGTAAACTCTCCGCTGGTTGGAGTCATACCCAGCACAAGGGAAGGTGGCTGTAGTTGTTGGAGGTCAGTCATCTCAGCTCCAGGACATCACTGCAGGAGTTCCTCAGGATAGTGTCCTGGACCCAACCATCTTCAGCTGCTTCATCAGTGACCTTCCTTCCATCGTAAGGTCAGAAGTGGGGATGTTCGCTGATGATTGTACAATGTTCAGCACCATTCGCGACTCCTCAGATACTGAAGCAGTCCATGTCCAACCAAATGCAGCAAGACCTGGACAATATCCAGGCTTGGGCTGACCAGTGGCAAGTAACATTCACACCACACAAGTACCAGGCAATGACCACCTCCGACAAGAGAGAATCTAACCCCTTGACGTTCAATGGCATTACCATCACTGAATCCCCCACTATCAACATCCTGGGGGTTACCATTGACCAGAAACTGAACTGGACCCAGCCGTATAAATACTGTGGCTACAAGAGCAGGTCAGAGGCTGGGAATCCTGCGAAAAGTAACTCACCCCCTGACTCCCCAAAGCCTATCCACCATCTACAAGGCACAAGTCAGGAGTGTGATGGGACACTCCCCACTTGCCTGGATGGGTGTATCCCCACCAGATTTCCTTCCCTGGAGGGCATTAGTTTACAACATTCAGCAATGGTTTCATGGTCATCAGTAGACTTTTAATTCCAGATTTTTATTGTATTCAACTCCACTGAGTGCTGTGGTGGGATTTGAACCGGGGTCTCCAGAGCATTACCCTGGCGACCAAACCACTAGACCATTGCCTCCCCTATTGATGCTCACTCTCTACTGGCCGCTCACTCTCTGCTCATTCCCTATTGGGCACTCACTCTCTGCTCACTCCCTATTGGCCGCTCACTCTCTGCTCACTCCCTATTGACCGCTCACTCTCTATTGGCCGCTCACTCTCTATTGACCACTCACTCTCTGCCCTCTTTCTATTGACTGCTCGCTCTCTGTTCACTCTTTATTGACCTCACTCTCTGTTCACTCATTGACCGCTCACTCTCTATTGATGCTCACTCTCTATTGTCCGCACACTCTCTATTGACCGCTCACTCTCTATTGACCGCTCACTCTCTATCGATGCTCACTCTCTATTGACCGCTCACTCTCTATTGATGCTCACTCTCTATTGTCCGCACACTCTCTATTGACCGCACACTCTCTATTGACCACTCACTCTCTATTGACCACTCACCCTCTATTGATGCTCACTCTCTATTGTCCGCACACTCTCTATTGACCGCACACTCTCTATTGACCACTCACTCCCTATTGACCGCTCACTCTCTATTGACCGCTCACTCTCTATTGACCGCTCACTCTCTATTGATGCTCACTCTCTATTGACCACTCACTCTCTATTGACCACTCACTCTCTATTGATGCTCACTCTCTATTGACCACTCACTCTCTATTGACCACTCACTCTCTATCGATGCTCACCCTCTATTGACCGCTCACTCTCTATTGACCACTTACTCTCTATTGACCACTCACTCTCTATTGGCCGCTCACTCTCTATTGACCGCTCACTCTCTATTGACCGCTCACTCTCTATTGTCCGCTCACTCTCTATTGACCGCTCACTCTCTATTGACCGCTCACTCTCTATTGTCCGCTCACTCTCTATTGACCGCTCACTCTCTATTGACCGCTCACTCTCTATTGGCCGCTCACTCTCTATTGGCCGCTCACTCTCTATTGTCCGCTCACTCTCTATTGGCCGCTCACTCTCTATTGACCGCTCACTCTCTATTGACCGCTCACTCTCTATTGTCCGCTCACTCTCTATTGACCGCTCACTCTCTATTGACTGCTCTCTCTCTGCTCATGCTCTATTGGCCGCTCACTCTCTATTGGCCACTCACTCTCTGCTCACTCCCTATTGGCCACTCACTCTCTGCTCACTCCCTATTGGCCACTCACTCTCTATTTGCCGCTCACTCTCTGCCCTCTCACTATTGGCCGCTCACTCCCTATTGGCCACTCACTCTCTGCTCACTCCCTATTGGCCATTCACTCTCTGCTCACTCTCTATTGGCCACTCACTCTCTGCTCACTCCCTATTGGCCACTCACTCTCTGCTCACTCCCTATTGGCCACTCACTCTCTGCTCACTCCCTATTGGCCACTCACTCTCTGCTCACTCCCTATTGGCCACTCACTCTCTGCTCACTCCCTATTGGCCACTCACTCTCTGCCCTCTCTCTATTGACCGCTCACTCTCTGCTCACTCCCTATTGGCCGCTCACTCTCTGCTCACTCCCTATTGGCCGCTCACTCTCTGCTCACTCCCTATTGGCCACTCACTCTCTATTTGCCGCTCACTCTCTGCCCTCTCACTATTGGCCGCTCACTCTCTATTTGCCACTCACTCTCTGCTCACTTTCTATTTGCCGCTCACTCTCTGCCCTCTCACTATTGACCACTCACTCTTTGCTCACTCCCTATTGACCACTCACTCTCTGCCCTCTCTATATTGACCGCTCACTCTCTATTTGCCGCTCACTCACTATTGACCGCTCACTCTCTGCTCACTTTCTATTGAGCGTGCACTCTCTGCCCTCTCACTATTGACCACTCACTCTCTGCTCACTCTCTATTGACCGCTCGCTCTCTAGTGACCGCTCACTCTCTATTGACCGCTCACTCTCTATTGACCGCTCGCTCTCTATTGACCGCTCACTCTCTGCCCTCTCATTATTGACCGCTCACTCTCTATTGGCTGCTCACTGTTGACCACTCACTCTCTGCTCATTCTTTATTGACCACTCACACTCTGCCCTCTCTCTATTGACCGCTCACTCTCTGTTGACCGCTCACTCTCTACTGACCGCTCACACTCTATTGAGTGCTCACTCCCTGCCCCTTCACGATGGCCTCCCCGTACTTGGTCTGATGTTTCGATTTCTCCCGGTCTGACCTCTGCTTGGGGTTTGTCTCCTGCAGCCGCGTCTGACGAATCTCTCGCTTCCTGCTGCACCACCGGGCGTCTCTGGGCCTCAGAGGACGGTAAATGCCTGAGGGATCCAATGCACGGCGAGGACTCGGAGCTCTGCAGGTCTGTTTACCTTCTGTTCACCCCAGAAAGCCTTTGGTGATGGAGTTAGAGGCTGGCTTTACACAACTGAGTGATCACTGTCAGTAGTTAGTGTCACAGCGCATCAGTGGGTGTGTGTGTGCACACGCGTGCTCGTGTGTGTATGTGAGAATGTAGACTCATAGACCTTTACAGCACAGGAGGCCATTCGGCCCATTGTGACTGTGCTGGGCAACAAGGATCTGACCACACCAATCCCATTGTCCAGCGCTTGGCCCATAGCCCTGGAGGCTATGGCAATGCAAGTGAATATCTAAATACTTCTTAAACGTTACGAGAGTTTCTGACTCCACCACCCTCTGAGACAGTGAGTTCCAGACTCCCACCACCCCCTGGGTGAAAAAATTTCTCCTCAACTCCCCTCTTACCCTTCCACCTCTTACCTTAAATCTACGTCCCCTGGTTATTGACCCATCTACTAATGGAAAAAAGCGCCTCTCTATCCATGCCCCTCATAATCTTATACACCTCTATCAGGTCCCCTCTCAACCTTCGCTGCTCCAAGGGAAACAACACCAGCCTATCCAATCTTTCCTCATAGCTCAAACCCTCCAGCCCAGGCAGCATCCTGGTAAATCTCCTCTGCACCCTCTCCAGTGCCATCACATCCTTCCTATAATGCGGTGACCAGGACTGCACACAGTACTCCAGTTGTAGCCTAACCAGCGTTTTGTACAGTTCCAGCATAACCTCCTGACTCTCCTATTCTATGCCTCGGCTAATAAAGGCAAGTATCCCATATGCCTTCTTACCCACCTTATCTACCTGTCCCGCTACTTTAGGGATCTGTGGATATGCACGCCAAGGTCTCTCTGATCTTCAGTACTTTCCAGGGTCTTACCATAGTGTAATCCCTTGCCTTGTTAGCCCTCCCCAAGTGCATTACCTGACACTTTTCCGGGTGTATGTGAGAATGAGTGAGAGTTTGTGTGTCAGTGTGATTCACTGTGTGTCCGAGTGTGAGTTTGTGTGTCAGTGTGATTCACTGTGTGTCCGAGTGTGAGTTTGTGTGTCAGTGTGATTCACTGTGTGTCCGAGTGTGAGTTTGTGTGTCAGTGTGATTCACTGTGTGTCCGAGTGTGAGTTTGTGTGTCAGTGTGATTCACTGTGTGTCCGAGTGTGAGTTTGTGTGTCAGTGTGATTCACTGTGTCCGAGTGTGAGTTTGTGTGTCAGTGTGATTCACTGTGTGTCCGAGTGTGAGTTTGTGTGTCAGTGTGATTCACTGTGTGTCCGAGTGTGAGTTTGTGTGTCAGTGTGATTCACTGTGTGTCCGAGTGTGAGTTTGTGTGTCAGTGTGATTCGCTGTGTGTCCTCTCTCCCTCAAATTTGCCGTTATCTCCCCTTTCCTCAATAAAAACACCCTTGACCCCCTTTGTCCTTGTAAACTCCCCTCCCATCTCCAACCCTCCCTTTCCTCTCCCTCGGCCTTGAACATGTTCTCACCTCCCGAATCCGTGTCCTGGAACCGTGAATCCCTCCAATCAGGTGTCTGTCAGTATCCAATCGGCTCTTAGCAAGGTCACAGACCACGTCCCCTGTGAACGTGACAAGGGTAAACTTTCCCTCGGACCATCTGCCGCCTTTGACACGGTCGATCACCCCCCTCCCACGCCTCTCCTGCTGTCGGTTCGCTGGGTGGGGCTGCGCTCACCCGCTTCCATTCCCATCTGTCTAATCACAACCGGCCAATCACCTTCTCTTCCCGCTCCCGCACCGTGACCTCTGGTGTGTCCCCCCCCGAGGATCTATCCCTGATCCCCACCCCCCCTTTCCTATTCCTCATCTACAAGCTGCCCCTTGACGACATCGTCCGAGAGCACAGTGTTAGTTTACACACGTACACTGATGTCATCCAGCTCGACCTCCCCTCCACCTCTCTGCACTCCTCCACTCTCTAAATTGTCAGACCACTGATCCAACATCCAGTCCTGGAGTAGCAGAAATTCCCTCCCATTAAATATTGGGAAGACTGAAGCCGTGGTTTCCGGTCTCGGCTCCAAACTCCGATCCCAAGCGTCCGACTCCACCCCTCTCCCCGGTAACGGGCTGAGGTGGAACCAGACTATTCACATTCGTTACCCCCTTTACTCAATGATCTACACTGCCTCCTATCTCTGTAACCTCCTCCAGCCCCTACAACCCTCCCTATCTCTGTAACCTCCTCCAGCCCCTACAACCCTCCCTATCTCTGTAACCTCCTCCAGCCCATACAACCCTCCCTATCTCTGTAACCTCCTCCAGCCCCTATAACCCTCCCTATCTCTGTAACTTCCTCCAGACCCTACAACCCTCCCTATCTCTGTAACTTCCTCCAGTCCCTACACCCCTCCCTATCCATGTAACCTCCTCCAGTCCCTACACCGCTCCCTATCTCTGTAACCTCCTCCAGCCCCTACAACCCTCCCTATCTCTAACCTCCTCCAGCCCCTACACCCCTCCCTATCTCTGTAACCTCCTCCAGCCCCTACACCCCTCCCTATCTCTGTAACCTCCTCCAGTCCCTACAACCCTCCCTATCTCTGTAACCTCCTCCAGCCCCTACAACTCTCCCTATCTCTGTCACCTCCTCCAGCCCCTACAACCCTCCCTATCTCTGTCACCTCCTCCAGCCCCTACAACCCTCCCTATCTCTGTAACCTCCTCCAGCCCCTATAACCCTCCCTATCTCTGTAACTTCCTCCAGACCCTACAACCCTCCCTATCTCTGTAACCTCCTCCAGTCCCTACACCCCTCCCTATCCATGTAACCTCCTCCAGTCCCTACACCGCTCCCTATCTCTGTAACCTCCTCCAGCCCCTACAACCCTCCCTATCTCTAACCTCCTCCAGCCCCTACACCCCTCCCTATCTCTGTAACCTCCTCCAGCCCCTACACCCCTCCCTATCTCTGTAACCTCCTCCAGTCCCTACAACCCTCCCTATCTCTGTAACCTCCTCCAGCCCCTACAACTCTCCCTATCTCTGTCACCTCCTCCAGCCCCTACAACCCTCCCTATCTCTGTCACCTCCTCCAGCCCCTACAACCCTCCCTATCTCTGTCACCTCCTCCAGCCCCCCTCTCTCTCTCTCTCCTCTATGACCGAGCTTTGGGTCACCTGCCCCTAATTATATGTCGAGTATCCTCTATCCAAAAATCGAACACATCCAAAAACTGCACTTGTTTTTGAACCTCATCGACCTTTAGCTTGGGAAGTCTAGACGTTTGTCTGCACTGTTTATCTTGCGATGTCATAAAAGAAACTTATTACAGTACCCTGCAGTTATTATTGTGATACACCTTACGTCTCTAGCCATTTCATTTACTTCAGACTACAGCTAGCCTAGGCTTACTATACTGTCATGGAAATTGATATATGGTATCCGAAATCAGAAATTACCTGAAATCTGAAACGCGACCGGCCCCAAGGGTTTTGGAGAAAGGATATACTCGACTGTACCTCCTTATGTGGCTTAGAGTCTAATTTTGCTTCACAATGATGTCATGAAGCACATTGGCATGTGTTAATTACATTAATAGCACAATGCAAATTGTGGTGTGGTTGTGTGTGTTTTTGTGTTTTAGTGTGTGTGTGTTTTAGTGTGTGTGTGTTTTAGTGTGTGTGTGTGTTTTAGTGTGTGTGTGTGTTTTAGTGTGAGTGTGTGTTTTAGTGTGTGTGTTTTAGTGAGTGTGTTTTAGTGTGTGTGTGTTTTAGTGTGAGTGTGTGTTTTAGTGTGTGTGTTTTAGTATGTGTGTTTTAGTGTGAGTGTTTTAGTGTGTGTGTGTGTTTTAGTGTGTGTTTTAGTGTGAGTGTGTGTTTTAGTGTGAGTGTTTTAGTGTGAGTGTGTGTTTTAGTGTGTGTGTTTTAGTGTGAGTGTGTTTTAGTGTGTGTGTTTTAGTGTGTGTGTGTTTTTGAGAGTGTGTTTTAGTGTGTGAGTGTGTTTTAGTGTGTGTGTGTGTTTTAGTGTGTGTGTGTTTTAGTGTGTGTGTGTTTTAGTGTGTGTGTTTTAGTGTGAGTGTTTTAGTGTGTGTGTTTTAGTGTGTGTGTTTTAGTGTGTGTGTTTTAGTGTGTGTGTTTTAGTGTGTGTGTGTTTTAGTGTGTGTCTGTTTTACTTTGTGTGTTCTACTGTGTGTATATGTGTGTGCATGTGTTTTACTGTGTGTATATGCATGTGTTTTACTGTGTGTGTGTGCGCCTGTGTTTTACTGTGTCTGTCTGTGTTTTACTTATGTGTGCTGGTATTTTACTGTGTTTACTGTGTGTGTGTGTCTTACAATGTGTGTGTGTTTTACTGTGTGTCTGTGTGCGTGTTTTTGTTTTACTGTGTGTATCTGTGTGTTATACTGTGTGTGCATGTGTTTTATTGTGTGTCTGTCTGTGTTTTACTGCGTCTGTGTGTGTGTTTTACTCTGTGTATGTGCGAGTGTGTGTGTGTCTGTTTCTCTGTGTTTTACTGTGTGTGTGACTCTGTCTGTGTGTTTTACTTGAGTGTGTGTGTGTGTGTATTTTACTGTGTGTGTGTATTTTACTGTGTGTAATTGTGTGTGTGTATTTTACTGTGTGTTTTACTCTGTGTGTATGTTTTACTCTGTGTGTGTGTGTGTGTGTGTGTGTGTGTTTTACTGTGTGTGTGTATGTGTGTATGTTTTACTCTGTGTGTGTGTGTGTGTGTGTGTGTGTTTTACTCTGTGTGTGTGTTTTACTCTGTGTGTGTGTGTCCCGCACGGTGGGATATATCTCTGATCTTGTTCCGCAGGGAGCTACAGAAGCAGTGCTGTCTCTCCACGCTAGAGGAGCTGAAATGTCAGGAAGGTGTGGTGGCTGCGACTCGTGGCAGCTCCTGCTCACCGGAGGCCAACGACGCCTGTGGATCGGACGTGTTTAAGGTGAGGGAAGGTGAAACACACTGCCACTTTCTGATGATAGCTGTTGCTGCAGGACGCGGTGATCGTAACCACGCAGTCGGTAACGTTAGCCTTACACAGCCTTCAGCAGCATCCCGATCTCGAAATGAGCTCCGGGTTTCTCTGAAGTGCAGGTTTCCCCACCTCAGGATGTCCCGAAGTTCCTCACAGCCAATGAAGAACCTCTGATGTGTGATCGCTGGAGGAAATGAGCAGGCTCAATTTGCCCACAGCAAGCTCCCACAAACAGCAATGTGATAAATGACCCAGTTTGTCTGTTGTGATATTTGTCCCCAACCAACCTGTCCAACCAGAGGGAGTTCCCACCACCCACTGTTCCTCTCTTCTTCCAGAACTGGCCTGGGTCCATTTACATTCACCGGAGAGGGCAAAGGTGAGAGTTCATTGAAATAATCGGGTCTGAAGGGAAAACAAATAGGAACGAATAGGAACACGCACACAGTAAAACATATGCATGCACACGTACACATGCACACACACAGTAAAATGCACTCGCACACAAACTAAAACACACACGTACAGAGTAAAACACATACACACACGGCAAAACACACACGGAGTAAAACACACACACGTGCACACACACACACACACACACACACAGTGAAACGCACAGGTGCACGCACAGTAAAACACATGCGTACACACATAATGTAAAACACGCACACACACAGTAAAACACATGCACACAGAGTAAAACACATACACACACGGCAAAACACACACACGCAGTGAAGTGCGCACACACACACACAGTAAAACCTGCATGTGTGCGCGCACACACAGTGAAGCGCACACACACAGACACACACACACGCAGACACACAGTAAAACACATGTGCGTGCACACAGTAAAACACACACACAGTAAAACACACATGCACACAAACAGGAAAACATGCGTGCGCGCACATACAGTAAAACACACACACACACAGTAAAACACATGCGTGCACACATACAGTGTAAAACACACACACACAGTAAAACACGCGCACACACACAAACTAAAACACATGTGCACACACGCACATACAGAGAAAAACACAGTAAAACACACACACGGCAAAACACACCCACACACAAATACAGTAAAACACGCACGTGTGCATGCACGCACACAGACACATAGTAAAATATGCACACACACGCCCAGTAAAACACACACGCACACATACAGTAAACACACACACTTACACACACCTACAGTAAAACATGCACACACACACACACACACACACACAAACATGGAAACACACACACACAGCAAAACAAAAACAGACACGCATGCACACAGAAAACACACATGCACACACAGTAAAACACACACACACACAGTAAAACACTCATGCACGGACACACAGTAAAACATGCGCACACACAGAGTAAAACATACACACACAGTAAAACACACCCGCGCACGCACGCGCACACACACACACCATGCCATGGCATACAAGGCTATGGGCCTGGTCCTGGAAAATTGGATTAGAGTAGTTAGGTGCATGTTTGACCGGCGCAGACTCGATGGGCCGAAGGGCCTTTTTCTGTGCTGTAGACCTCTATGGCTCTATGACACACATAATAAAACATACACGCACACACATTCGGCCCCTCGAACCTGCTCCCCCATTCAATACGACCACGGCCGACCTTCCACCCCGACTCCACTTACCCCGCCTTCCCACTCCCCACCCCCCCTCCGTCCCTCGACCCCCCTCAGCGTCTGGAAGTCCCTTGACCTCCGCCTCCGAACGCACTCGACGAGCTCCCTCCCTCCGGGGCCGTGAGGGGTTCCCGAAGATTCCCAGCCCTCGGAAGCGAAGGGGTTTCTCCTCCTCGTCTCCAGACGAAAACCCAGAGACGTTACCACCCACCACCCCCCCACCACCCCCTCCGTGGCGGCCAGCAGGAGGCAGCGGTCCACCTTCCTGTGCTGTTAAAGCGCCCTGTCTTTTTGTTTATCTGTTTGAATTCCAGCGCTGCTGCAAGTGCTGCACTCTGGGGCACCAGGCGAGGAGCCAGGGGCTGGCCTGTGGGCGCATCCCGGCCCTCGGTCTCGGCTGCGGGCAGCTGTTCACCGCCTGCTGCGGGGAGACGGACAACCACCTGCACCAGCCCGGCCATCGTCGTGAGCCCAGGCGCCCGCAGGAGGCGCCCTTGACCGGTGAGTCCGCGGCCGGGACGGTGGGTGGTGGGGGGGTGGGGGGAGGGATGGATTGGGTGGTTGGGGGGGGAGGTTGCGGTGTTGGAAGGTACCCTGCCCGGACCTCAGGAGTGACCGGGAGGAGGGGACACGGGGCGAGATGGGACTAGCCCCAGGACGAGGCTCGGACCCCCCTCCCCCCACTGGATGACCACAGTCCAGCATCACCATCCCTGGCCCCAGCTTCAGATTGAAGCCTGGGGAGAGGGAAGCGGTGAAGGTGCTGAGGTCTGACTGGCGAAGAGACGTGGACCAGTCTGTAGTCAGAGAGGAGCAGAACGTTTTTATCTTTCAGACAGTGGGCGACGTCCTGTTTCATTCGTTCACAGGATGTGGCCGGGGCCCAGCATTCATTGCCCATCCCTAATTACCCCCTTGAGAAGGTGGGGGGTGAGCTGCCTTCTCGAGCTGCTGCAGTCCCCGTGTCGTGTAACTCTTTCGAGTTATCAACAGATCGCATGTAACTCTTTCGAGTACATTCGCAGTTCTTGGTTTCCGGGAGTGGGACATGAACCCACAACCCTCTGATTCAAAGGCGAGGGTGCTATGGACTGAGCCACAGCTGACACCTCCCCGTGTGGTGTAGGTACACCCACGGCGCTGTTAGGGAGGGAGTTCCAGGATTGTGACCCAGCGACAGTGAAGGAACGGCCGATATATTTCCAAGTCGGGATGGTGTGTGTGGGGCTCGGAGGGGAACTTGCAGGTGATGGTGTTCCCCATGTGTCTGCTGCCCTTGTCCTTCTAGGTGGTAGAGGTGGTGGGTTTGGGCGGCGCTGTCGAAGGAGCCTTGGCGAGTTGCTGCAGTGCATCTTGTAGATGGTACACACACTGCTGCCCCTGTGCGTCGGGGGTGGAGGGAGTGAATGTTTGTGGATGGGGTGCCGATCAAGCGGGGCTGCTTTGTCCTGGACGGTGTCGAGCTTCTCGAGTGTTGTGGGAGCCGCACTCATCCAGGCAAGTGGGGAGTATCCCATCACACTCCTGACTTGTGCCTTGTCGATGGTGGACAGGCTTTGGGGGAGTCAGGAGGTGAGTTACTCTCCGCAGGATTCCCAGCCTCTGACCTGCTCTTGTAGCCACAGTGTTTATCTGGCTGGGTCCAGTTCAGTTTCTGGTCAATGGTAACCCCCAGGATGTTGATAGTGGGGGGATTCAGTGATGGTAATGCCATTGAATGTCAAGGGGGAGATGGTTGGATTCTCTCTTGTTGGTGATGGTCATCGCCTGGCATGTGTCGCCCAGGAGCAGATTCTGTGGGGTCTTTTACAGGGGATTGGGTAAGCTCCCAGTGAGGACAAAGGTTCAGGGGAGAGGTGGGGGGTAGTGCTGGATTAATGAGGTAACTCTGTCAACGAGCCAGCATGGTCCCCGCGGGCTGAATGGCCACCTCCTCTGTTGTGGCCATCTCAAATTGGAGGAGTTTGGACATCACAGGTGGTTGGGGGGTGTTGGAAAGATGTTGCTGATAGCGATGGTGCTATTCGAGCTGGGTAGCCATCACCTGCACGGTCTCATCGTGACCGACCCCGGGAGGGGCGACTCCGCTCGGTTAGGAGGGTGAGCTGCCGTGTAAGGTGGGAAGGCGGGGGTTGGGGGGGGAGAGGAGCCCACCCCCACCCACCCCCAGAAGCCTCAGTCCCTGCCCTGAGTGATCGAACCTTTCTATGATGCCGACAGAGGCAGGCGAGCGAAGAGAGGAGGAGGGTCGAGGGAGCCCGAGCCAGGTGTCTCCGCCGGAGGTGGAGGAGGAGGAGGAGGATGGCGGCCGGTGCCCAGGTACGTAGCCAGTCGGTGCCGGAGCGCGAGGCCTTCCGCAGTCGATCAGCTCACAGGGAGCGCTGCACGTTGGGATACCGGGACCCAGGCTGTTGGCTTGGGGAAGGGGTGCGGGGGTCGGGTGGCTGCCCTCCTAGCCCCACGTAGGAGCCCAGAGCTCAGGGTCTCGAGTCCACCTTGACCCCCCCTCTTGCTTGACCCAAGCTCAGCGTCACCAGGCTCCGGGCTTCAGAAAGGGCCGGGAGTGACCGGCCTGCGATCGCTGTGACCTCGCCGCTCAATAAACCCTCCAATCAAATCACCCAGACAGACCCGGTTCCCCCCGCCCCCCCCACCCCCAGAGCGCCTCTCGCCAGCCCAGGAGGTCACGGCCGAGGGGGGGAGTCTTCTCACGGAATGGTGGGCGCTGCCGCAATGCAGGGGAAGCGGCAGCCGATTTGCGCACAGCAAGACTCCACAAACTGCCAACGTGATAACAACGCGTGTCGTCTGCGGTTTTTTTTTAAGCGAAATTGGTTGAGGGATAAATGTTGGCCCCAGAGCACAACCCGCACCCCCCTCCCCGACCCTTCTGATAGCAGTTGTGGGACTGTTTAGCTTCTATCCAAAAGGGCAGACTGTACTGACCCTCCGACAGTGCGGCGCTCGCTCAGCACTGACCCTCCAACAGAGCGGCGCTCCCTCAGCGCCGACCCTCCGACAGTGAGGCGCTCCCTCAGCACCGACCCTCTGACAGTGCGGTGCTCCCTCAGCGCTGACCCTCCGACAGTGCAGCGCTCCCTCAGCACTGACCCTCCGACAGCGCGGCGCTCCCTCAGCACTGACCCTCCGACAGCGCGGCGCTCCCTCAGCACTGACCCTCCGACAGTGCGGCGCTCCCTCAGCGCTGACCCTCCGACAGTGCGGCGCTCCCTCAGCGCTGACCCTCCGACAGTGAGGCGCTCCCTCAGCACTGACCCTCCGACAGTGCGGCGCTCCCTCAGCACTGACCCTCCGACAGTGCGGCGCTCCCTCAGCACTGACCCTCCGACAGTGAGGCGCTCCCTCAGCACTGACCCTCCGACAGTGAGGCGCTCCCTCAGCACTGACCCTCCGACAGTGAGGCGCTCCCTCAGCACTGACCCTCTGACAGTGCGGCGCTCCCTCAGTACTGTAGCTTGAGAGTGCGTTGGGTTCCGCGCCCAGAGCTGGAGAATATTTAATCGCCATCATTCACTGTTGTTTTTCTGCTCACCGCTTTGCATCGACTCAGCTGACAGTCCCTGCTCGCAGTTGTGTCGGCGTGAGGGATCGTCCATCGTCTGCTCCTGCATCCCGGGATATCAACTGATGAGCGATGGCAGCTCCTGTGCAGGTAATTACCGAAGAAAGGACATCTTCTAACGGCGGGTTAAACATGCTCCTCACGGTGTCCGTGGGGCTGTGTTCTCCAGCAAGAGATTTAACGTAGATCCTGCTCGCTGAGGAGCGACTCGCCTCGTCAAAGCTTTTCGCCTCGCACTCACCAGGACAAACACAAGAATCCCAAATTTCAGATTCTCACAACAATTTATACCGCAGGGGAAACGGGTGCTAATTGGTCGGCAGGTCGACTCTGATTGGCCATGAGGAAAGCAACAGGGAAGTATCGGCCCCCCCCCGAGCCCCCGGGTATTTCAAACACGGCACAAGGGTTTGGACCTTTTACTTGAGCTGAACGGGTTGCTGCGTATGAATGCGCGTGGCTTCCTTTAACACTGGCTTGAAGCCGCACACCATTCAGACGCAGGGACCCGTCCTCCGCAAACAAAAGGAACACGTTCAAGCCTCCCGCCTTTTTTGAATCACCTGGAAGCTCGGGGAGTCTCTGGTTCCCCGCTGCTTTCCCCATGGCAACACCTGGGCCAATCAGAATCGACTTGCCGACCAATCAGCACCTGCTTCTCCTGCAGTATGAATTGTTGTGAGAGTCTGAAATTTGGTATTCTTGTGTTTGTCCTGGTGAGTGCGAGGTGAAAAATTTCGGCGAGGTGACTCACTCTTAAGATATGCTCCTTCCCCTGCCCTGTAACTGCGATTTATTTCTAGTGCACTCCAGGTACTTCATATATTCCACATGTCGCATCATTATAATTTCAGTAATGACTTTTACGAAAATAATTCTGGCTCCCTGTATCTTCTTCGAGTCCTATTTCTGACTCCTTCACTCTCTTTTCATTGTCACCCTTTCTTGCAACACGTGTCACCGCTCATCTCTTCCTCCACCTGCCTCTCTCTCTCTGTCAATCCGGCTTCACTCTGATTTCTGTCTCTCTCTCTCTCTCTCGCTGGG
>NW_027596250.1:115000-201451 GCF_964194155.1 Cetorhinus maximus | reverse complement strand
ACACTCCCAGGACAGGTACAGCATGGAGTTAGATACAGAGTAAAGCTCCCTCTACGCTGTCCCCATCAAACACTCCCAGCACAGGTACGGCATGGAGTTAGATACAGAGTAAAGCTCCGGCTACACCGTCTCCATCAAACACTCGCAGGACAGGTACAGCACGGGGTTAGATTCTGAGTTAAGCTCCCTCTACACTGTCCCCATCAAACACTCCCAGGACAGCTATAGCACGGAGTTAGATACAGAGTAAAGCTCCCTCTACACCGTCCCCATCAAACACTCCCAGGACAGGTACAGAATGCGGTTCGATACAGCGTAAAGCTCCCTCTACACCGTCCCCATCAAACACTCCCAGGACAGCTATAGCACGGGGTTAGATACTGATTTAAGCTCTCTCTACACTGTCCCCCTCAAACACTCCCAGGACAGGTACAGCACGGGGTTAGATACAGAGTAAAGCTCCCTCCACACCGGCCCCATCATACACTCCCAGGACAGATACAGCATGGGGTTTGATACAGAGTAAAGCTCCCTCTATACAGTCCCCATGAAACATTCCCAGGACAGACAGAGCTCGATGTTAGATACAGAGTAAAGCTCCCTCTACACTGTCCCCATCAAACACTCCCAGGACAGGTACAGCACGGGGTTAGATACAGAGTAAAGCTCCCTCTACACTGTCCCCATCAAACACTCCCAGGACAGGTACCGCACGGGGTTAGATACAGTTTAAAGCTCCCTCTACACTGTCCCCATCAAACACTGCCAGGACAGATAGAGCACGGGGTTAAATACAGAGTAATGCTCCCTCTACACTGTCCCCATCAAACACTCCCAGGGCAGGTACAGCACGGGGTTAGATACAGAGTTAAGCTCCTTCTGCACTGTCCCCATGAAACAGTCCCAGCACAGGTACGGCATGGAGTTAGATACAGAGTAAAGCCCCGGCTACACTGTCTCCATCAAACACTCGCAGGACAGGTACAGCACGGGGTTAGATTCTGAGTAAAGCTCCCTCTACACTGTCCCCATCAAACACTCCCAGGACAGGTACAGCACGGGGTCAGATACAGAGTAAATCTCCCTCTGCCCTGTCCCCATCAAACACTCCCAGGACAGGTACAGAATGCGGTTCGATACAGCGTAAATCTCCCTCTATACTGTCCCCATCAAACACTCCCAGGACAGCTATAGCACGGGGTTAGATACAGATTTAAGGTCTCTCTACACTGTCCCTCTCAAACACTCTCACGACTGGTACAGCACCGGGTTAGATACAGAGTAAAACTTCCTCTACACCGTCCCCATCAAACACTCCCAGGACAGGTACAGCACGGGGTTAGATACAGAGTAAAGCTCCCTCTACACTGTCCCCATCAAACACTCCCAGGACAGGTACAGCACGGGGTTAGATACAGAGTAAAGCTCCCTCTACACCGTCCCCATCAAACACACCCAGGACAGGTACAGCACGGGGTTAGATTCAGAGTAAAGCTCCCTCTACACTGTCCCCATCAAACACTGCCAGGACAGATTGAGCACGGGGTTGCACACTTGCTGTTACACTGGAACATGTGGAGACTATTAAGGTGATTGAATGGTGCAGCCTCCTCCTGTTCATGTGTAACCGGCTTGAGAGGGGCTGAGTGGCCTCTTCTTGTTCCTGCTTAACATGCCTGAGTTGGGGCTGAATATTATCTTCCTGTTCCTGTGTAACAGGCTCGAGGAGGGGGCTGAATGGCCTCCTGCTGTTCCTGTGTGACCATCCTGAGGAGCTGTTGGCATGAGGTGCTCTCTCTCTCTCGAGTGACCTTCCACGGCTGCTCTCTGGGCAAGTGAATGTTTCACTTCACCTGGCCTGACCCTCTGAGCCTGGATGGCTCCAGCCATCGTGGCTCATCCAGCAGTGTTGGATAATCCTCATCCAATTACGAACAGATTGACCGAGACTTGGGAGAGCAATGATTCCAAAAATTAACCAGGTCGATTATCATTTCGAACCCTTCATTGTCCGACTGCATGCAGAGCAGTAACGCAGTGCGAGACCCTGTACCTCACTTGGAAATGACTCTGCAGGAACTGCAGCGAGTGCCTTGCTCATGCTGTATCTCAGTGATTGATTGCTGCCCAGTGCAGAGTTACCAATCCACCCAGTATCGCACCAATGTGGAATGAAGGGTTGACTCGGGATGAGTGACTCGAGCCAGTGTTAACAGTACAGGGCCCCAGAAACTCACAGAGAGGCAAATGTATCATTGGGTGAGTGTGCATGAGAGCGAATGAGTGTGTATGTGTGTGTGAGAGGGAGAATGTGTGTGTGTGTGAGAGAGGGAGTGTGTGTGTGTGTGAGAGAGAGAGGGAGTGTGTGTGTGCGTGAGAGAGAGAGGGAATGTGTGTGTGTGTGTGTGAGAGAGAGAGGGAGTGTGTGTGAGAGAGAGAGAGAGAGTGTGTGTGTGTGTGAGAGAGAGGGAGAGAGTGTGTGTGAGAGAAAGGGAGAGAGTGTGTGTGTGTGTGAGAGAGAGGGAGAGAGAGTCTGTGTGTGAGAGAGAGAGAGTGTGTGTGAGAGAGAGTGTGTGTGTGAGAGAGGGAGAGAGTGTGTGCACGAGAGGGAGAGTGTGTGTGAGAGGTAGTGTGTGTGTGTGTGAGAGAGGGAGAGTGTGTGCGCGAGAGGGTGTGTGTGTTAGA
Organism: Cetorhinus maximus; assembly: GCF_964194155.1. Taxonomy (NCBI): domain Eukaryota; kingdom Metazoa; phylum Chordata; class Chondrichthyes; order Lamniformes; family Cetorhinidae; genus Cetorhinus; species Cetorhinus maximus. The sequence goes on along the minus strand of NW_027596250.1, from coordinate 198,766 downwards.
GGGAGTGTGTATGTGTGTGTGTGTGAGAGAGGGAGTGTTTGTGTGTGTGTGTGATGAGAGAGGGAGAGTGTGTGTGTGTGTGTGTGTGAGAGAGGGAGTGTGTGTGTGAAAGAATGTGTGTATGTGTGTGTCTGAGATTGTGTGTGAGAGAATGTGTGTGTGAGAGAATGTGTGTGTGAGAGTGTGTTTGTGAGTGTGTTTGTGAGTGAGAGAGTGTGTGTTTGTGAGTAGAGTGTGTATGTGTGAGTGTGAGCGAGTGTGTCTGTTTGAGAGAGTGTGTCAGAGTGTTTGCATGTTTGTGTGTGTGTGTTAGGGACAGTATGCATGTGAGAGTGAGAGTGTGTGTGTGACAGTGATGAAGAGTGTATATGTGTGAGTGAGGGAGAGTGTGAGTGTGAGAGGGTGTGTGTGTGAGTGAGGGACTGTGTGTGTGTGAGAATGGGAGAGTGAATGTGTGCGTGAGAGTGAATGAGTGTACGTGTGTGAAGGAATGTGTGTGTGTGAGAGAGTGTGTGAGTTAGTGTGTCTGTATGAGAGAGAAAGTGTGCGTTGGAGAGAGTGTGTTGTGTGTGTGTGTGTGTTGGAGGGAGTGTGTGGGTTGCATGTGAGTGTGTGCGTGAGTGTGACAGTGTGCGAGTGTGACAGTGTGAGTGTTTTCTAACGACCCTCTTAGTTCCCCTGAATATCTCAAAAACTTCGATCAAATCAACCCCCCCGAAACTTCTAAATTCCAGGGAACACGGCCCAAGATTGTGTTTAATCTCTCCTCGGGATTTCACCCTTGGAGCCCCGGGATCGTTCCGGTAAATCCACACTGAACTCCCTCCAAGGTCGATATATCCTTGCTGAGGTGTGGGGTCCAGAGTTCTACCCACCTTGTGTTCTCGTCCATCATTCAGGGTAGGAATGAGCTGGCACCCTTTCCATATTCAACCCCCTCGGTTGGTCGCCACAGGGTTCATTTAAAAGAGGACCCCCTTCCCTCGTAGGTACCTATTCCCCAGTCCAAATGTACTTGTGTTTTACAGAAGGAGCCAATTTAAACCCAGCCTGTCTTGAGTCAAGGAAAGAGTGAGTTTATTAGTGACTAAACACGAGAGAGAGAAAAAAATAATGAAGATGCAGCACACAGAGTAGAAGCGAGAAATCGAAAAGTTAAAAAGATATACGAATCAGTCTTTGGCTTGTCCGTGGGGAACAGATGGTGAAATGTTGCGGCCGTTAAGTTGGGTGATTCCGGTTGAGCGTGGGTTTGCAGACCCTTGGTTCTGCAGGTTAGCAGAAAAGAGTTGTCCTGTTTCCTTTTCGAGTGTGGCTTTGTTGACTGGTGACTTGCCTCCAGTAATTGGAGAGAGACTGATTTTTTTTGACCTGCAAGTGCAGGGACACCCAGTTCGCGTTCTTCAGCTGTGTGCACGCGCACACACACACAGACACAGACACACACGTACACACCGGACCAGCACGCGGAACTAGGGCTGCAGTTGGGCTTTTTTTAAAAACCCCTTTCCTTGTGTATTCCTGGAAGGGAAAAAAAACAACAAACGTGTCTTTCACCCAGATATGTTTTCCTTTCAACTCAGTTCACGTTCACAGTCACAGGCTTATAACTCGACGGGAGATGGTTTTGGCTGAGATGGTAATCATTTCCCATGATCTCCGCAGACACAGGAGATTGCGGTTCAGTTTTTGCATTGTACCTTTTTCCTTTGAGGTGTCTCTGTCTGGAGTAGGTGGTGTCACATCTTTTAGGTGCAACGTTCCGTTCTCTCCGAGCTAGTTGGTCAAGTAATCCACGGAGGAATTCTCCAGCCAAGTGGTTACGAACAGGAGCAGGGGGAGGCCATTCAGCCCCTCGAGCCTGCTCCACCGTTTAGTAAGATCATGGCTGATCTGATAGTAACCTGAAATCCGCATCTCACCTACCCCCCCCGATAACCTATCGCTCCCTTGCTTACCAAGAATCTATCCACCTCTGCCTGAAAAATATTCAGAGACTCTGCTCCCACCGCCTTTGGAGGGAGTTCCAAAAACTCTCGACCCTCTGAGAGAAAACATTTCTCATCGTCTCTGTCTTAAATGGGCGACCCCTTATTTTTAAACAGCGGCCCCCTAGTCCTAGATTCTCCCACAAGAGGAAACGTCCTCTCCACATCCACCCTGTCAAGACCCCCTCAGGATCTTAAAGGTTTCAATCAAGTCGCCTCTCACTCTTCTAAACTCCAGCGGATACAAGCCTAACCTGTCCAACCTTTCCTCATAAGACAACCCGTCCATTCAAGGTATTAGTTTAGTAAACCTTCTCTGAACTGCTTCCAACACATTTACATCCTTCCTTAAATAAGGTGTCCAACGCTGTACACTGTACTCCAGATGTGGTCTCACCAGCACCCTGTACAACTGAAGCATAACCTCCCTACTTTTATATTCAACTCCCCTCCCAATAAACGATAACATTCTATGAGCTTTCCTAGTTACATGCTGTACCTTCATACCAGCCTTTTGTGATTCACGCACTAGGACACCCAGATCCCTCTGCACCTCAGAGCTCTGCAATCTCTCACCCTTTAGATAATGTGCTACTCTTTTATTCTCCCTGTCAAAATGGACAGTTTCACATTCCCCCACATTAAACTGTAGTTGCCAGACCTTTGCCCACTCGCTTAACCTATCTATATCGGGTTTGTACCTTACAGTCTCAGCCAGCTTCTAAAACCACGTGTCTTACTTAAAAGTCCGATATGTCCGTAAGTAATTCGGGGATGGGATCTGTAGCCATGACAACTTTCGGAGGCTGGGATGTCCCTCTTGGCGGTAGCTGTTCGCGCGCTGCCATTCTAGTGGGCGGGTCCAAAGGAATGCATGACCTTCGTGGGAAATTGAACAACAAGATTGCACAGCAAGATCCCAGACGACCGGACTCCTCCCCTCACCACTCCCCGCCCAGTTCATATGGTTTTTCAGTAAGGTTAGTTCAGGAGTGCAGCGCTCCCTCAGCACTGACCCTCCAACAGCGCGGCGCTCCCTCAGCACTGACCCTCCAACAGTGCAGCGCTCCCTCAGCACTGACCCTCCGACAGTGCGGCGCTCCCTCAGCGCTGACCCTCCGACAGTGCAGCGCTGCCTCAGCGCTGACCCTCCGACAGTGCGGCGCTCCCTCAGCACTGACCGTCCGACAGTGCGGGCACTCCCTCAGCACTGACCCTCCGACAGTGCGGCACTCCCTCAGCACTGACCCTCCCACAGTGCGGCGCTCCCTCAGTACTGACCGTCCGACAGTGCAGGCACTCCCTGAGCACTGACCCTCCAACAGTGTGGCGCTCCCTCAGCACTGACCCTCCAACAGTGCAGCGCTCCCTCAGCATTGAACCCCCCGACAGCGCGGCGCTCCCTCAGCACTGACCCTCCGACAGTGTGGCGCTCCCTCAGCACTGACCGTCCGACAGTGCAGCGCTCCCTCAGCACTGACCCTCCGACAGTGCGGCTCTCCCTCAGCACTGACTCTCCGACAGTGCGGCGCTCCCTCAGCACTGACCCTCCGACAGTGCGGCGCTCCCTCAGTACTGACCCTCCGACAGTGCGGCGCTCCCTCAGCACTGACTGTCCGACAGTGCGGGCACTCCCTCAGCACTGACCCTCCCACAGTGCGGCGCTCCCTCAGTACTGACCGTCCGACAGTGCGGGCACTCCCTCAGCACTGACCCTCCCACAGTGCAGCGCTCCCTCAGCATTGAACCCCCCGACAGCGCGGCGCTCCCTCAGCACTGACCCTCCGACAGTGCGGCGCTCCCTCAGCACTGACCGTCCGACAGTGCAGCGCTCCCTCAGCACTGACCCTCCGACAGTGCGGCGCTCCCTCAGCACTGACCCTCCGACAGTGCGGCGCTCCCTCAGCACTGACCCTCCGACAGTGCGGCGCTCCCTCAGTACTGACCCTCCGACAGCGCGGCGCTCCCTAAGCACTGACCCTCCGACAGCGCGGTGCTCCCTCAGCTCTGACCCTCCGACAGCGCAGCGCTCCCTCAGCACTGACCCTCCGACAGTGCGGCTCTCCCTCAGCACTGACCCTCCGACAGTGCGGCTCTCCCTCAGCATTGACCCTCCGACTGTGCGGCGCTCCCTCAGCACTGACCCCCCGACAGTGCGGGTGCTCCCTCAGCACTAACCCTCCAACAATGCGGGCACTCCCTCCGCGCTGACCCTCCGACAGCGCGGGCGCTCCCTCAGCACTGACCCTCCGACAGTGCGGGCGCTCCCTCAGCACTGACCCTCCGACAGTGTGCTGGCTGTGTGATCGGGGTGGGGTTGGAGGATGGTAGGGTTTGACTGCAGCAGGGAGCGGATCGTTCCCAGTGAGGAGGTAGCGGCCATTTTGAGGCTGGGTTCATAGATTGGAAGTCTGGGATGAACATGTGCCCTGTGCTTACGAATGTGTGTGTGTCACTGGCACCATTCGAGCGCTGACATTAATTGCATCTCTCATTGTCTCCCTCTCTTCATGCGTCCTGTGTTAAGTGGCTCCTTTGACACTGAGTTCACTCCCTCGATGACTGGAGAATGCCATGAGAGAATCAAACTTTGGGGAACATCCTTAAACCACACGGGTTCCTCTCGAGAGGCATTAAACTCAACCCTGCCCCAGATGACGGGGATTTTGGGGCTCTTGTGTTTTAATTATTACCCCCCACCACTCCCCTTCTCCCCCCACCCCAACCACACCTCCCAACACTGCCTCTGTGCCGGCTTCCAACGTTCATGACTCGGTCAGCTCTTCGACTGGGGGTGGCTTCACACACCTGCCCAGAAGCCGCGCCTGCATTGGAATCGCAAGCTTGGGAAGTCTTGCTGCAACTGGATAGGGTGTTGATGAGGCCGCTCCTGGGGCCCTGTGGACAGTTCTGGTCCCCTTACTTCAGGAGGGACAGACTCGCATTGGAAGCCGTTCAGAGAAGGTTCACTCGGCCGATTCCTGGGACGAAGGGGGTTTGTCTGATGAGGAAAGGTTGAGCAGGTTGGGCCTCTACCCATTGGAGTTTAGAAGAATGAGAGGTGATCTTATTGAAACATATCAGATTCTGAGGGGAGGGGGTTTGACAGGGTGGATGCTGAGAGGATGTTTCCCTCCCTCGTGTGGGGGAATCTAGAACGAGGGGGAGGGGGGCACAGTTTCAGAATGAGGGGTCTCCCATTGAAGACGGAGATGAGGAGGAATTTCTTCTCTCAGAGGGTGGTCAGTCTGTGGAATTCTCTCCCACCCCCCCCCCAGAGAGCAGTGGGGGCCGGGTCACTGAATATATTCAAGGCCGAGTGAGACAGATTTCTGATCGACGAGGGAGTCGAGGGTCATGAGGGTGAGGGACAGGAAAGTGGAGTCGAGGAACAATCAGATCAGACGTGGTCTTACTGGATGGAGAAGCAGAGCTGGACCTCAGTCAACCCCTGGAGCGCCAGGCAGCACCCAGCTGTAAACCGGCCAAAGGGCCACCTCCATTCGCAGGGAGGAAATGTGCACAGTAGGATCCCACACTTGCTGACGAGATAGTCGGGAGACCGTTTATTTTCACGTTGTTGGTTGTTGGGGGGCGTGGTGGGGGGGGGGGGGGGGGGGTAAACATTGACCCCAGGACACCGGGGAGCTCCGGACGTGGGACCTTTAGAATCCTCCTGAGAGAGCAGACGGAGGGCGACCTCTGGTTAAATATCTTACCCAGAAAGATGGGCCCTCCGACAGTGCGGCGCTCCCTCAGCACTGACCCTCCGACAGTGCGGCGCTCCCTCAGCGCTGACCCTCTGACAGTGCGGCGCTCCCTCAGCACTGACCCTCCGACAGTGCGGCGCTCCCTCAGCACTGACCCTCCGACAGTGCGGCGCTCCCTCAGCACTGACCCTCCGACAGTGCGGTGCTCCCTCAGCACTGACCCTCCGACAGTGCGGCGCTCCCTCAGCACTGACCCTCCGACAGTGCGGCGCTCCCTCAGCACTGACCCTCCGACAGTGCAGCGCTCCCTCAGCACTGACCCTTCAACAGTGCAGTGCTCCCTCAGCACTGACCCTCCGACAGTGCGGCGCTCCCTCAGCACTGACCCTCCGACAGTGCAGCACTCCCTCAGTACTGACCCTCTGACAGGGTGTCTCTCTCACAGTCTGCCAGTAGTAGTTGGGCCCCTGCTATCCACAGAATTGCTGAGCTTTATTAGTCTCTCGGTTCCCTATCTCTCAGGTTTTTTCTGTTTGATCCTCTCCTGAAGCATTTGGACTGACTCTTTACCGTTGCTCTCACTCTGTTGGCCTTGATCTGCAGCCAGGAAGCAGGGGTTTAGTGCTCACTGCAGTTTGATTATCACCACCAGTCCTCCCTCTGTCTTCCTCTCTTTCATCACTCTCTCTGTCTCTCTCTCTCAGAACCATACTCCCTCTCTCACACACTCCCTCTCTCTCCCTTTCTGAAACACACTTTCTCTCTCTTTCTTTCTCAGAAACACACTCCCTCTCCCTCACACACTCTCTGAAACACACTCTCTCTCTCTCTCAGAAACACAATCCCTCTTCCTCTCTCTGAAACACTCTCTCTCTCTGAAACACACACTCTCTCTCTCTCTCTCTCAGAAACTCTCTCTCTGAAACACACTCTCTCTCCCTCTCGTTCTCTGAAACACTCTCTCTATCTCTGAAACACACACTCTCTCTCTGTCTCTCCCTCTCGCTCTCCCTTCTCTGCCTCTCCCTCTGTCTCTTTCTCTGTCTCTATCTCTCTTTGTCCCTCTCTGCCTACCTCTCTCTCTGCCTCTGTCTCTCTCTCTCTCTCTCTCTCTCTTTCGGTTTCTGCCTCTCTCTGTGTTTGCCATATGAATTGGGAGCAGGAGGAGGCCACTCGGCCCCTCGAGCCTGCTCCCTCGTTCGATAAGATTGTGGCTGATCTGATTGTAACCTCAACTCCACATTCCTGCCCGCCCCCGATAACCTTTCACCACCCCCCCCTTGCTTATCAAGAATCCATCCACCTCGGCCTTAAAAATATTCAAAGACTCTGCTCCCACCGCCTTTGGAGGGAGAGAGTTCCAAAGACTCACATCCCTCAGAATAAATTTCTCATCATCTCCGTCTTTATTGGGCGACCCCTTATTTTTAAACAGTGACCCCCTGGCTCTAGATTCTCCCACAAGAGGAAATGTCCTCTCCACATCCACCCTGTCCAAGACCCCCTCAGGATCTTAAAGGTTTCAATCAAGTCGCCTCTTACTCTTCTAAACTCCAGCGGTTACAAGCCTAACCTGTCCAACCTTTCCTCATAAGGCAACCCACCCATTCCAGGTATTAGTCTGGTAAACCTTCTCTGAACTGCTTCCAACACATTTACATCCTTCCTTAAATAAGGAGACCAACACTGTACACAATACTCCAGATGTGGTCTCACCAGTGCCCTGTACAACTGAAGCATAACCTCCCTACTTTTATATTCAATTCCCCTCCCAATAAATGATAACATTCTATGAGCTTTCCTAGTTACTTGCTGTGCCTGCATACGAGCCTTTTGTGATTCATGCACTAGGACACCCAGATCCCTCTGCACCTCAGAGCTCTGCAATCTCTCACCATTTAGATAATATGTTTCTCTTTTATTCTTCCTGCTAAAATGGACAATTTCACATTTGCCCACATTATACTCCATTTTCCAGACCTTTGCCCACTCGCTTAACCTGTCTGTGTCCCTTTGTAGCCTCCTTATGTCCTCTTCACAACTTACTTTCCTACCTATCTTTGTGTCATCAGCAAATTTGGCCACCGTCCCTTCATCCAAGTCATTTATATAAATTGTAAACAGTTGAGGTCCCAGCACTGATCCCTGTGGCACGCCACTGGTTACATCTTGCCAACCTGGAAAAGACCCATTTATGCCTACTCTCTGCTTCCTGTTAGCCAGCCAATCTTCTATTCATGCCAATATGTTACCCCCTATACCATGAGCTTTTATTTTCCGTAATAACCTTTGATGTGGCATTTTGTCAAATGCCTTCTGGAAATCTAAAGCACAGCACATCCTCCGGTTCCCCTTTATCCACAGCACATGTGACTCCTTCAGAGAGCTCCAATCAACTGATTAAACATGATCTCCCTTTCACAAAACCATGTTGACTCTGCCTGATTGCCTTGAATTTTTCTAAGTGCCCAGCGATAACATATTTAATAATTGTTTCTAACATTTTCCCCATGACAGATGTTAAGCTAACCGGCCTATAGTTTCCTGCTTTCTATCTCCCTCCCTTTTTGGATAATGGAGTTACATTTGCTATTTTCCATTCCAATGGAACCTTCCCCATATCCAGGGAATTTTAGAAAATTAAAACCATCGCATCAACTGCCTCATTAGCCACCTCCTTTAAGACCCTCGGATGAAGACCATCAGGAGCCGGGGCCTTGTCAGCCCACAGCTCCGTCAGTTTGCTCAGTACCACTTCTCCAGTGATTGTAATTTTCCTGAGTTCCTCCCTCCTTCCAATTCCGGATTTACAGCTGTTCCCCGGATGTTACTCTCTCCCACCACCCCCCCCCCACCACTCTCTCTCTCTCTCTCTGTTTCACTCTCGGTTTCTCTCTCTAGCTCTGTCTCGCTCTGTCTGTCTGTCTCTCTCTCTCTCCCCATCTGCCTCTCTCCCTGTCATCCCTGTTTCTCTCACTTTCTATCTGTCTCTCTCTCTCCCTTTATCTCTCTCTTTGTCTGTCTCTCTCTCTCTCTTTATCTCTTTCTCTCTACCTCTCTGTCTCTCTCTCTCTCTTTCTCCCTGTCTCTGTCTCTCTGTCTCTCCCTCTCTCTCTGTCCCCATGTCTCTCTGTCTCTCCCTCTCTCTCTGTCCCCATGTCTCTCTGTCTCTCCCTCTCTCTCTGTCCCCATATCTCTCTGTCTCTCTTCTGTCTCCCTCTCTTTCTCTCTCTCTCACTTTCTCTGTCTCTCTCTCTCTCTGTGTCCCCATATCTATCTGCCTCTCTCTCTGCCTCTCTCTCTGTCTCTCTCTCTGTCTCTCTCTCTGTCTCTCTCTCTGTCTCTCTGTCTCTCCCTTTCTCTCTCTCTCTTTCTCTCTCTCTCTCTGTCTCACTCTGTCTCTCCCTCTCACTCTGTCCCATATCTCTCTGTCTCTCTCTCTCTATCTCTCCCTTTCTCTCTCTCTGTCTGTCTCCCTCTCTCTCACTCCCTCTCTCAGCTGTGGAAACATTTCACATCAGTGCAGGTGTAAAACACTCAGTGAGGCTGACAGCTCTTGTTGAGGCTGCTGGGGGCGAGGAGAGAGGGAGGGAGAGAGGAGGTAGTGACTGGGACAGACAGCAGGTATCAACGGAAAGAAAGGGGCAGAGAGCGGAGAGCGAGAGAGGCAGAGAGAGAGCGACAGAGTGAGATACAGAGTGAGAGAGACAGGGAGAGAGAGATACAGAGTGAGAGAGAGAAAACGAGAGAGACAGAATGAGAGAAATAGAGAAAAAGATAACCAGAGCAAGAGACAGAGAGAGACAGAGTATGAGGGACAGAGAGAGAGAGAGAGTGAGGGACAGAGAGAGAGAGTGCGAGGGACAGAGAGAGAGTAAGGGACAGAGAGAGAGAAAGAGTGCGAGGGACAGAGAGAGAGAGTGCGAGGGACAGAGAGAGAGAGTGCGAGGGGCAGAGAGAGAATTCGAGGGACAGAGAGAGAGAATGCGAGGGACAGAGAGAGAGAGAGAGGGTGAGGGACAGAGAGAGGGTGAGGGACAGAGAGAGAGGGTGAGGGACAGAGAGAGAGAGTGAGGGACAGAGAGAGAGTGTGAGGGACAGAGAGAGAGAGTGCGAGGGGCAGAGAGAGTGCGAGGGGCAGAGAGAGAGAGTGAGGGACAGAGAGAGAGAATGCGAGGGACAGAGAGGGTGAGGGACAGAGAGAGAGAGTGCGAGGGACAGAGAGAGAGAGAGAGTGAGGGACAGAGAGAGAGAGAGTGAGGGACAGAGAGAGAGAGAGAATGCGAGGGACAGAGAGAGAGAGAGTGAGGGACAGAGAGAGAGAGAGTCAGGGACAGAGAGAGACAGAGTGAGGGACAGAGAGAGAGAGAGTGAGGGACAGAGAGAGAGAGAGAGTGAGGGACAGAGAGAGAGAGAGTGAGGGACAGAGAGAGAGAGAGTGAGGGACAGAGAGAGAGAGTGCGAGGGACAGAGAGAGAGAGTGCGAGGGACAGAGAGAGAGAGTGCGAGGGACAGAGAGAGAGAGTGCGAGGGACAGAGAGAGAGAGAGTGAGGGACAGAGAGAGAGAGAGTGAGGGACAGAGAGAGAGAGTGAGGGACAGAGAGAGAGTGTGTGAGGGACAGAGAGAGAGTACGAGGGACAGAGAGAGAGTACGAGGGACAGAGAGAGAGAGTGCGAGGGACAGAGAGAGAGAGTGCGAGGGACAGAGAGAGAGAGTGCGAGGGACAGAGAGAGAGAGTGCGAGGGACAGAGAGAGAGAGTGCGAGGGACAGAGTGAGTGCGAGGGACAGAGAGAGAGAGAGTGAGGGACAGAGAGAGAGAGTGAGGGACAGAGAGAGTGTGTGAGGGACAGAGAGAGTGTGTGAGGGACAGAGAGAGAGAGTGAGGGACAGAGAGAGAGAGTGAGAGACAGAGAGAGAGTGTGTGAGGGACAGAGAGAGAGTGCGAGGGACAGAGAGAGAGTGCGAGGGACAGAGAGAGAGAGTGCGAGGGACAGAGAGAGAGAGTGCGAGGGACAGAGAGAGAGAGAGCGAGGGACAGAGAGTGTGTGAGGTACAGAGAGAGTGAGGGACAGAGAGAGAGAGAGCGAGGGACAGAGAGTGTGTGAGGTACAGAGAGAGTGAGGGACAGAGAGAGAGAGAGTGAGGGACAGAGAGAGAGAGTGCGAGGGACAGAGAGAGAGTGTGAGAGAGTGAGGGACAGAGAGAGAGAGAGAGTGAGGGACAGAGAGAGAGTGCAAGTGACAGAGAGAGAATGTGAGGGACAGAGAGAGAGAGAGTGAGGGACAGAGAGAGAGAGAGTGAGGGACAGAGAGAGAGAGAGTTAGGGACAGAGAGAGAGAGAGTGAGGGACAGAGAGAGAGACAGAGAGAGAGTGCGAGGGACAGAGAGAGAGAGAGTGCGAGGGACAGAGAGAGAGAGAGGGAGGGACAGAGAGAGAGAGTGTGAGGGACAGAGAGAGAGAGAGAGGGACAGAGAGAGAGACAGAGAGGGACAGAGAGAGAGGGACAGAGAGAGAGAGTGTGAGGGACAGAGAGATGGAGAGAGGGACAGAGAGAGTGAGGGACAGAGAGAGAGAGTGTGAGGGACAGAGAGAGAGAGAGAGAGAGAGGGACAGAGAGAGAGGGACAGAGAGAGAGAGAGAGGGACAGAGAGAGAGACAGAGAGAGAGAGGGAGGGACAGAGAGGGACTGCGAGAGAGACAGAGAGGGACAGAGAGAGAGAGGGGGAGGGACAGAGAGAAAGTGTGTGAGAGACAGAGAGAGAGAGAGTGAGGGACAGTGAGAGACAGAGAGAGAGGGAGGGACAGAGAGAGAGACAGAGAGAGAGAGGGAGGGACAGAGAGGGACTGCGAGAGAGACAGAGAGGGACAGAGAGAGAGAGGGGGAGGGACAGAGAGAGAAAGTGTGTGAGACAGAGAGAGAGAGAGTGAGGGACAGAGAGAGACAGAGAGAGAGGGAGGGACACATGGCCCCCTCCCCAACCCACGGCCCCTCCCCCAACACACCCCCCACTTCCCAACACACGGCCCCTCCCCAAACACGAAACACGGCCCCTCCCCAACACGGCCCCTCCCCCAACACACGTCCCCTCCCCCAACACACGTCCCCTTCCCAACACACGGCCCCTTCCCAACACACGTCCCCTTCCCAACACACGGCCCCTCCCCAACACACGGCCCCTCCCCCAACACACGTCCCCTCCCCCAACACACGGCCCCTCCCCCAACACACGTCCCCTCCCCCAACACACGTCCCCTTCCCAACACACGGCCCCTGCCCCAACACACGGACCCTCCCCCAACACACGGACCCTCCCCAACACACGGCCCCTCCCCCAACACACCCCCCTCCCCAACACACGGCCCCTCCCCCAACACACCGCCCCCCCCAAACACATCGCCCCTCCCCCAACATACGGCCCCTCCCCCAACTTACAGCCACCCCCAAACCCTCCCACACACATAGACCCCCCAAAAAACCCCCAACACACTGCCCCCCCCAAAAACCACAACGCACGCCCCCCCAAAAACACCCCCACACACACAACCCCCCCAAAAACCCACCCAACACACACGGTCCCCACCAAAAACCTCCCCCAAACACACAGTCCCGCCAAAAACCCCCCCAAAACCCCCCCAACACACACAGCCGCCGCAAACCACCCCAACACACACAGCCCCCCCCCCCCCCACAAAAATCCCTCCCAACACACACAGCCCCACCAAAACCCCCCCAACACCCACAGGCCCCCCCCCAAAACCTCCCCAACACACAGAGCCCCACCAAAACACCCCAAACTCACACAGCCCCCCCCAAAACCAATCCCCACACACGCCCCCCCCCCCAAAAAAAACCCCAAAAACCCACCCAACATCGCCCTCCCCCAACTCTCTAACCTCCTCGAGCCCCTACAACCCTCCCCATCTCTGGAACATCCTCGAGCCCCTACAAACCTCCCTATCTCTGGAACCTCCTACAACCCTCCCTATCTCTGTAACTCCTCCAGCCCCTACAACCCTCCCTATCTCTGTAACCTCCTCCAGCACCTACAACCCTCCCTATCTCTGTAACCTCCTCCAGCCCCTACAACCCTCCCTATCTCTGTAACCTCCTCCAGCACCTACAACCCTCCCTATCTCTGTAACCACCTCCAGCCCCCATACCCCTCCCTATCTCTGTCACCTCCTCCAGCCCCTACAACCCTCCCTATCTCTGTAACCTCCTCCAGTCCCTACACTCCTCCCTATCTCTGTCACCTCCTCCAGCCCCTACAACCCTCCCTATCTCTGAAACCTCCTCCAGCCCCTACACCCCTCCCTATCTCTGTCACCTCCTCCAGCCCCTACAACCCTCCCTAGCTCTGTAAGCTCCTCCAGCTCCTACAACCCTCCCTATTTCTGTAACCTCCTCCAGCCCCTACAACCCTCCCTATCTCTGTAACCTCCTCCAGTCCCTACACCCCTCCCTATCTCTGTCACCTCCTCCAGCCCCTACAACCCTCCCTATCTCTGTAACCTCCTCCAGCCCCTACAACCCTCCCTATCTCTGTAACCTCCTCCAGCACCTACAACCCTCCCTATCTCTGTCACCACCTCCAGCCCCCATACCCCTCCCTATCTCTGTCACCACCTCCAGCCCCCATACCCCTCCCTATCTCTGTCACCTCCTCCAGCCCCTACAACCCTCCCTATCTCTGTAACCTCCTCCAGTCCCTACACTCCTCCCTATCTCTGTCACCTCCTCCAACCCCTACAACCCTCCCTATCTCTGAAACCTCCTCCAGCCCCTACACCCCTCCCTATCTCTGTCACCTCCTCCAGCCCCTACAACCCTCCCTAGCTCTGTAAGCTCCTCCAGCTCCTACAACCCTCCCTATTTCTGTAACCTCCTCCAGCCCCTACAACCCTCCCTATCTCTGTAACCTCCTCCAGTCCCTACACCCCTCCCTATCTCTGTAACCTCCTCCAGCCCCTACAACCCTCCCTATCTCTGTAACCTCCTCCAGCCCCTACAACCCTCCCTATCTCTGTAACCTCCTCCAGCACCTACAACCCTCCCTATCTCTGTAACCACCTCCAGCCCCCATACCCCTCCCTATCTCTGTCACCTCCTCCAGCCCCTACAACCCTCCCTATCTCTGTAACCTCCTCCAGCCCCTACAACGCTCCCTGTCTCTGTAACCTCCTCCAGCCCCTACAACGCTCCCTGTCTCTGTAACCTCCTCCAGCCCCTATACCCCTCCCTATCTCTGTAACCTCCCTCCCCCAGCCCCCTACAACCCTCCCTATCTCTGTAACCTCCTCCAGCCCCTACACCGCTCCCTATCTCTGTAACCTCCTCCAGTCCCTACACTCCTCCCTATCTCTTTAACCTCCTCCAGCCCCTATACCCCTCCCTATCTCTGTAACCTCCCCCAGTCCCCTACAACCCTCCCTATCTCTGTAATCCCCTCCAGCCCCTACAACCCTCCCTATCTCTGTAACCTCCTCCAGCCCCTACAACCCTCCCTACCTCTGTAACCTCCTCCAGCTCCAACACCCCTCCCTATCTCTGTAACCTCCTCCAGCCCTTACACCCCTCCCTATCTCTGTAACCTCCTCCAGCCCCTACAACCCTCCCTATCTCTGTAACCTCCTCCAGCCCCTACACCCCTCCCTATCTCTGTAACCTCCTCCAGCCCCTACACCCCTCCCTATCTCTGTAACCTGCTACACCAGCTCCCTAACCCCGTACTGTACCCGTCCTGGGATAGGGGTGTATTCGTCGTTCTGTTTTACCGATATTGCTTCAACAAGCTCTGTTGCAAAGAATAAAGATTGCTCAAGAAGTCGTAATGTGCAAAGATTTCCTCCTGCTAATTCACTGTGGGTTTATTGACCAGACCGGGCAGAATGTGCTCGGTGTGGCTTTTGAGTATTTGCCGCCCTCTGCTGGTCAGGTCGTGCATTGCACCCAGTGTCAGTGGTGACCAATTCAACATCTGCAGCTGGAGTTTGGCAACGCGTAAGCGGATTCGCGCGACGGGAAGTTCCCACAAACAACAGGGGGCACACCACCACCTGCAAGTTCCCCCTCCGAGCCCCTCACCACCCTGACTTGGAAATATATCGGCCGTCCCTTCGCTGTCGCTGGGTCAAAATCCTGGAACTCCCTCCCTAACAGCGCAGTGGGTGTACCTACACCACACGGGGACTGCAGCGGCTCAAGAAGGCGGCTCCACCCCCCACCTTCTCAAGGGGCAATTAGGGATGGGCAATAAAAATGCTGGCCTAACCAGTGGCGCCCACATCCCGTTAAGTAATTCATTTAAAAAATGACCATATCGCCTGTTTCTCGTGTGGGTTGAGGGGTGAATATCGGCCCCAGGACAATGGGGAGAGCTGCCCCCCCCCCCCCCCAACCTGCCCCAGCCCACCATCCCCCCACACCCCTGACCCACTCTTCTTCCAGCGCTGGCTGTGGGGTCTTTTCATTTCACCTGAGAGGGTAGATGGGGTGTTTGTTTCACGTCTCACCTTGAAAGACGGCACCTCCGACAGTGTGGCACTCCCTCAGTACTGACACTCCGACAGTGCGGCGCTGCCTCAGCACTGACCCTCCGACAGTGCGGCGCTCCCTCAGCACTGACCCTCCGACAGTGCGGCTCTCCCTCAGCACTGACCCTCCGACAGTGCTGTGTTCCCTCAGCACTGACCCTCCGACAGTGCGGCGCTCCCTCAGCACTGACCCTCCGACAGTGCGGCGCTCCCTCAGCACTGACCCTCCGACAGTGCGGCGCTCCCTTAGCACTGACCCTCCGACAGTGCGGCACTCCCTCAGCACTGACCCTCCGACAGTGTGGTGCTCCCTCAGCACTGACCCTCCGACAGTGCTGTGCTCCCTCAGTACTGACCCTCCGACAGTGCTGTGTTCCCCCTGTACTGCAAGCAAAGCGTCAGCCTCGATTTTGTGCTTAAATCTTTTGATGCGCGTGGGCTCAAACCCAGGACCCCCCCGGGTTCTATCACTGATCGGGAGAAGCAAGGCGCCTTGCAACAGTTTGAGGTCAGTCAGAGAGCAATTGCTAGATGCGAGCTTACGGGTGCATGGTTTCACAGACCCTTGGTGGCATTGCTCATGACGAATCACGTTACGGGATTGCACGTGCATTGGAGGCAGTTTGAGATTTGTGTAAACGAGGGATGAGTCTACATCTCCACTGGGAGAATCGAGAGAAAGCGTTTCAGACCTCGCGCGTAAAATGATGAACTGTGCACATTTTGTTTTAATCGGACACCGGTCCATTGGAGCATTGTGGCCAATTTCTGGGCCCCGCACTTTTAGGAAGGTTGTCGAGGGTCTAGGAGAGGGTTGCGGCGGGGTATGGAACAGTTCCCGGGGACGAGGGGGACTTCAGTTCATGTTGAGAGAGACCGGAGTAGAAGCCGGGATTGTTCTCCTCGGAGCGGGGAAGGTGAAGGGGGAGGGAGATTGAATCGAGGGGCGTTCAAAATCACGAGGTGTGTCTCGATCGAGTGAATGAGGAGAAACTGTTCCCAGTGGTGGGAGGGTTGGTAACCAGAGGGGAGGGGGGGAGACAGATTGAAGAGAATCGGCGGGAGGGAGGGGGGGAAGGGGAGATGAGGAGAATTTTATTTATTTTGGACGTGGCGAGTTGTTGTGATCTGGAAGGGGGCGTCGGAAGCAGATTCACCCTCGAAAAGCGGGGAGAGGGGGCGAATTGGATAAATACCGGAAGGGGGTAAAAATGCGCGGGGTTATCGGGGGTGGAGGGGGTGTGGGGGGGAGGGGAGGGGAGAGAGCATGGGACGGATCCGATAACTCTTTGAAAGGGGCCGGCGCAGGCAATGAAGGGCCGAAGGGCCTCCCTCGCGGAGCGCGCCAACGGGACGTGCCGCAGAGGCTGGAAATCCGAGATAAAACCCGAGGTACCCGGGGACAGAGCAGCGTTGCCGTGAATAAAGCCGCGTCCGCACTCCTTACCGTGGTGCAGTAGTTGCTGTAGCCCACCCCGGCTACGTGACCACTCGTTCAAACGAGCCGTCTCGCCCGAGACCTGTTCTGAATATTCATTTACAAAACCCCCCACCCCCTCCCCCTCGCCCTCGCCCTCGGCCCCCTACCCTTTCCTTTCCCTCTCCGCGACACGGGTTTCGGGTCCGCCCCTCCCTCGAGTCCGGGATCGCCGCTTCGGCCGCACCGCCAACCCGGTCACTGTGCGCCCCCCCCTAATTCCACCCTCCCCCCTCCCCCGCCCCCTAGTTCAGAGGGGCAGGTAAGAGTCAACCCCATCGCTCTGGGGTCTGGAGTCACGTGTAAGGGCCGGACCAGGTAAGGACGGCAGATTCCCTTCCCTGAAGGGGACCAGTGAACCAGATGGGTTTTTTTTTTCACGATGATCGATCAAAGGTCATCGTTCCTGATTTTTGTTGAATTCAAGTTCTGCACTGATGGGATTCGAACCCAGGTCCCCAGAGCATTCCCTCCCTGGACAATACCACGATTTCACCCCCCCAACCCCGCACTCCCTCCACTCTCTAAACTATCAGACTGCTGATCCAAAATCCAGTCCTGGAGGAGCAGAAATTCCCTCCAATTAAATATTGGGAAGACTGAAGCCGTTGTTTTCGGTCTCCGCTCCGAACTCTGTTCCTGAGCGACCGACTCCATCCCTCTCCCCGGTAACAGCCTGAGATTAACCCAGTCTGGTCGCGTTCTCAATGTCACGTTTAATCCTGAGATGAGCTTCCGGCCTCGTGTCCGCGCCATCACTAAGACTGACCGTTTCCACCTCTGTAACATCGCCCGACTCCGCCCCCTGTCGTAGTGCTTCGGCTGCTGAAACCCTCGTCCGCACCTTCGTCCCCTCCAGACTCGACTATTCCAACGCTCTCCAGGCTGCTCTCCCACATTCTACCCTCCGGAAACTTCAGCTCAGCCAAAACTCTGCTGTCCCTGTGTCTGAACTCGCACCGAGTCCTGTTCACCCGTCTCCCCCTGTGCTCACTGACCCACACTGACTCCCGGTCCAGCAACCCTCCCTATCTCTGTAACCTCCTCCAGTCCCCTACACCCCTCCCTATCTCTGTAACCTCCTCCAGCCCCTGAGCCGATTCCTGGGATGAAGAGGGTTTGTCTTATGAGGAAAGGTTGAGCAGGTTGGGCCTCTATCCATTGGAGTTTAGAATCTTAACTCTGGGGGTTTCCATTGACCAGAAACTGAACTGGACCCAGCCATATAAATACTGTGGCTACAAGAGCAGGTCAGAGGCTGGGAATCCTGCGGTGAGTAACTCACCTCCTGACTCCCCAAAGCCTGCCCACCATCTACAAGGCACAAGTCAGGAGTGTGATGGGACACTCCCCACTTGCCTGGGTGAGTGCAGCTCCCACAACACTCAAGAAGCTCAACACCGTCCAGGACAAAGCAGCCCTGCTTGCTCGGCACCCCATCCACAAGCATTCACTCCCCCCACCACCGACGCACAGGGGCAGCAGTGTGTGTACCATCTACAAGATGCACTGCAGCAACTCACCAAGGCTCCTTCGACAGCACCGCCCAAACCCACCACCTCTACCACCTAGAAGGACAAGGGCAACAGACACATGGGGAACACCCACCACCTGCAAGTTCCCCTCCGTGCCCCACACACACCATCCCGACTTGGAAATATATTGGCCGTTCCTTCACTGTCGCTGGGTCAAAATCGTGGTACACCCTCCCTAACAGCGCAGTGGGTGTACCTACACCACACGGGGACAGCAGCGGCTCAAGAAGGAAGCTCACCACCACCTTCTCAAGGGGGCAATTAGAGATGGGCAATAAATGCTGGACCCAGCCAGCGACACCCACATCCCGTGAATGAATAATGAAATAGAATGAGAGGTGATCTTATTGAAACATATCAGATTCTGAGGGGAGGGGGTTTGACAGGGTGGATGCTGAGGGGATGTTTCCCCACCTCGTGGGGTGAATCTAGAACGAGGGGGGAGGGGGCACAGTTTCAGAATGAGGGGTCTCCCATTGAAGACTGAGATGAGGAGGAATTTCTTCTCTCAGAGGGTGGTCAGTCTGTGGAATTCTCTCCCCCCCCCAGAGAGCAGTGGGGGCCGGGTCACTGAATATATTCAAGGCCGAGTGAGACAGATTTCTGATCGACGAGGGAGTCAAGGGTTATGAGGGGGAGGGACAGGAAAGCGGAGTCGAGGTCACAATCGGATCAGCCACGGCCTGGTATCGGAAACAGGGCAGTGCCCGGTGGTGGGGGGGGGGGGGGGGGGGGGGGGGGGGGGCGTGGAGGTGGTGGTGACGGGGAGAAGCTCGGGAGACGGTACTGACCCAAGTCGCTCATTTGGAGATGGGCCAAGCGGCCTACTGCTCCGCGCGCAGGACCCGTGGCTTCCGTGGTCCCTATCGAATGGTAGGGGCCGGCTCGAGGGGCCGAATGGCCTCCCTCCCCCACCTCCAACACCAACCAAGCCAGGGTTGTTTGGGGGGGAGTTCCTCGTGCTGCCTTCGGCCCACCCCAGGTTGGCGTTTTGAGGGGACCGGGGGCCCAGGGAAGGGGGGAGCGAGGGGGCGGGGTCCTTGGGTCCGCTCCCAGAGGCTGGGGAGGGGGGGTCTCGAGCCGCTGTGCAGGACTTAAAGGGAACAATTCCGTTTTTTTTAACGACAATCCCCGTGACTGAAACTGGCTTCCGATTTCAGATTTTATTCGTTGCACTTAAATTCCACCGGCGACCGTGGTGGGATTCCATCCTGTGTCTCCCTTATCCCCTCCAACACCCCCCCCCCACTCCCCCCGCCCCGGCCCTGAGGCTACAGGACCAGCGAGGTCACCGCTACGCCAACCTCTCCCCTTCGATTCCCTCAGCCACCAGGCGTCCGGGAGCGCCGCAGCCTGTGACAGGGTCATGGTTGGAATGTAGCCAACGAGGGAGCCGACTCTTGCACAGCAAGATCCCACAGAGACAATGTGACCGAGTCTGTGTTCCAGTGAATGTTGGCTGAGGGATGAATGTTTGCCACCCCCCCACCTCCCCTCCCACTGCTATTCTTCCGATAGAGGCTGTGGGATCGTTACACCCACACGAGAGGGCAGACCTCAGGTTCAATGTCTCATCCAAAAGACAGTGCTCCCTTGGTACTGACCCTCCGACAGTGCGGCGCTCCCTCAGCACTGACCCCCTGACAGTGCGTCGGTCCCTCAGCACTGACCCTCCGACAGTGCGGAACTCCCTCATTACTGGTGGTAGGGGGTGAGGAATATTGGTGGGGGTGGGGGGAGTGGCGAGGGGCGAGGGAATGTCACAGAAAGGATTGTCACCATTTGGGTGGGGTGGGCCGGATATTTTCGGTGCGTTTTGCGCGTGGCTGTTGCGGGTGGCTGGCACTCAGAGAACTGAACCCCGCGGAACCGAGTCTTTGAAATGTGACCTCATTGTCCCTGTTCGACCGGCGATTGCTACTGTTGGTTTTCGCGATGTCACGCCTGACGGCCGCCCAAGAGTCAAGCAAGACACTGGGATTGCTGCGAATTTTCAGAACACACACACACACACACCCACACAGACAGGCACACGCACACACACACACACACACACACACACGCATACAGACACACACACACACACCCACACAGACAGGCACACACACACACACGCATACAGACACCCACACAGGCACACACACACACATGCACACACACAGACATACACATGCACGCACACAAAGACACGCGCACATGCACACACACACAGATGCGCACACATGCACACACACACATGCGCACACATGCACACACACTCAGGCATGCACACACAGGCATACAACGCACACATACACACACAAACATGCATACACACGCATGCACACACACATGCATACACACACACATGCACTCACACACGCACACAGGCGTGCGCACAGACAGACACACATGCACGCGCACACACACATAGGCACACACACGTGCACACACAGGTGCACACACAGAGGCGCACTTGCACGCACACACACACACACACGCACACACAAACTGTTCCCCCATCCACCCAGACTGTACAAACCTCAGCCTCAACAGCTTTTTGCAGGCAAGACGTCCAGATTGCGAAGCCCAATGTGTGTGAAGAAATGCCGACTGACATCACCCCAGCACGGCCAGGTTCTCATCTGTACCTTCAGCCCCCCATTGTCTGAACACCCCTCCCCCTCCCTCCCCCAGCACAGGGTGTGCTTCAGCCCTATAGACCCTACTAAATCCGTTAATCGATCCCAAAGAGACCCAGTCAGACCTCACTCTTCAGCTTCCTCAGGCAGGAGAGAATAACTCATGCTGCATTCAGTGCAACCACCCACAACCTCCCGCCAGTTCCACCATTGCTCTCTGATTGGAGAAATCACTGCCTCTGCTTCAGCTTTTGAAATCTTTTTAATTTGCCAGCATCTTGAAGCTTCTTAGCAAATTATTTGTCATCACGACTGCCCGGAACCACTCAAAAGGGAGCGGGATTAAAACCAGCAGAGATACAGTCAGTAACACAGGGCGCTGGGGGAGAGGGGTTACTGAGTGACAGTGTGAGGGAGCGGGATTAACATCAGTAGAAATACAGTCAGTAACACAGGGCGCTGGGGGGAGAGAGGTTACTGAGTGACAGTGTGAGGGAGCTGGATTAACGTCAGTAGAGATACAGTCAGTAACACAGGGCGCTGGGGGGAGAGAGGTTACTGAGTGACAGTGTGAGGGAGCTGGATTAACGTCAGTAGAGATACAGTCAGTAACACAGGGCGCTGGGGGGTGAGGGGTTACTGAGTGACAGTGTGAGGGAGCTGGATGAACATCAGTAGAGATACAGTCAGTAACACAGGGCGCTGGGGGGAGAGGGGTTACTGAGTGACAGTGTGAGGGAGCTGGATTAACATCAGTAGAGATACAGTCAGTAACATTGTGTGGGTGTAGTTACATGCGGAATGTGATCAGGTGTTTTGAGAGGTGCCTCCTTCATTTATTATGCCGGAATTATGGAAATTGATGGCAGAATGTTTAGTCGGCTGGTTAGTGGAAACGTGTGTTTGCAAGTGATTGAATTGTACTGAGACTGCACTGCATCATTTCATCTGAACTGCACGGACACGTGACAGAATGGAAAATTTACATCAGCCTTAGACTCAGACAGCTCTTCCCTGTATCAACTCCTCCAACACTGCGGCACTCCCTCAGCACTGACCCTCCCACAGTGCGGCACTCGCTCAGCGCTGACCCTTCGACAGTGCGGCGCTCCCTCAGCACTGACCCTCCGACAGCACGGTGCACCCTCAGCACTGACCCTCCGACAGTGCGGGCGCTACCTCAGCACTGACCCTCCGACAGCGCGGAGCTCCCTCAGCACTGACCCTCCGACAGTGCGGCGCTCCCTCAGCACTGACCCTCCGACAGTGCGGTGTTCCCTCAGCACTGACCCTCCGACAGTGCGGCACTCCCTCAGCACTGACCCTCCGACAGTGCGGTGTTCCCTCAGCACTGACCCTCCGACAGTGCGGTGCTCCCTCAGCACTGACCCTCCGACAGCGCGTAGAGTGGTTTGATGGCAATGAAGCAAACTGACAAGCTGCGATGCTCCTGAACTGGGGGGTCCGTGTTGTTCTCTCAGAAGATGGGAGGGGCAATGGGTGAAGGGGGCTTGGTGGCTTTGGAGAGTTAGGTGTTGGGACTCTCGCTGAGCTGGAGGTTGGAGTGCCAGGGGGGGTCTTGCTGAAGTTTAAGGGTTGAATAATTGCCCCTAGTTGCCTGCCTGGTTTCCCCTCCCTGACTCAATTCGTCTTGGCCACATGGACTTGGGCAGCATGCTGGGCGTGGGCCTGGCGGTGGGATTGTCATGCCCATCCATGGCTGAGGGCACAGTTGAGGGGCTGCTCTCCCTCCTCATGGGCAAAGCCACGTGCATCTCATGTTCCGCTTGCCGAATCCCTCACTACCTCCCTCCCCTCTGTAAATACTTATCCCCATTTATACCCCCACCCGGACCGCAAAACGACTGTGTTGGGGGTGCTCAGCTGTTCTTGGGTGTCCTGGTATATGAATCACGAGGAGTTGGTAGGCAGATGCAGCGAGTGATTAGGGAGGCAAGTGGAAAGTTGTCCTTTATTGCGAGGGGGGGATGGAGTATAAGAGTCGGGAAGTCTTGCTACAACTGGACAGGGCGTTGGTGAGGCCGCTCCTGGGGCACTGTGGACAGTTCTGGTCCCCTCACTTCAGGAGGGACAGACTCGCATCGGAAGCCGTTCAGAGAAGGTTCACTCGGCCGATTCCTGGGACGAAGGGGGTTTGTCTGATAAGGAAAGGTTGAGCAGGTTGGGCCTCTACCCATTGGAGTTTAGAAGAATGAGAGGTGATCTTATTGAAACATATCAGATTCTGAGGGGAGGGGGTTTGACAGGGTGGATGCTGAGGGGATGTTTCCCTCCCCTCGTGGGGAGGAATCTAGAACGAGGGGAGGGGGCACAGTTTCAGAATGAGGGGTCTCCCATTGAAGACGGAGACGAGGAGGAATTTCTTCTCTCAGAGGGTGGTCAGTCTGTGGAATCCTCTCCCCGCCCCCAGAGAGCAGCGGGGGCCGGGTCACTGAATATATTCAAGGCCAGGTTTTGATCGAGGAGGGGGGCTTATGCGGAGGGGGAGCCGGGGGGTGAGTGGGGAACAGGACAGCCGAGTTGAGACCACAACCAGATCGGCCGAGATCCTGTTGAACGGGGGAGGGGCCGAGCGGCCTTACCCGCCTCGGACCTCCTCAAAGCGAGAGTAGAATATATGCCCTCCCCCCACCCCACAGCCTCGCCCCACCCCCACCCCTGCTCAGTTTCTCCCCGCGTGTCCTTCCCTTCTCAACGCCTCCAACCACCCCTCAGGCAGCTGGTTGATTTTGAGCACAGTGCGTCCCGCTTTGGTTAGACTGTGTGTGTGTGTGCGTGTCTGTGTGTATGTGTGTGCGTGTGTGTGTGTGTGCGTGTCTGTGTGTATGTGTGTGCGTGTGTGTGTGTGTGCGTGTCTGTATGTATGTGTGTGCGTGTGTATGTGTGTGTGCGTGTCTGTGTGTATGTGTGTGCGTGTCTGTGTGTATGTGTGTGTATGTGTGTGTGCGTGTCTGTGTGTATGTGTGTGCATGTGTGCGTGCGTCTGTGTATGTGTGTGTGTGCATGTCTGTGTGTGTGTATGTGTCTGTGTCTGTGTGTGTATGTATCTGTGTGTAAGTGTGTGTGTGTATGTGTATGTGTGTGAGTGTGTGTGTGTATGTGCCTGCGTGCGTGTGTGTGTGTATGCGTGTGTGCATGTGTGTGTCTGTGTGTGTATGCGTGTGTGTGTGTGTGTGTCTGTGTGTGTGTATGCATGTGTGTATGTGTGTGTGAGTGTGTGTGTATGTGTGTGTGTGTCTGTGTGTGTGTGTATGCATGTGTGTATGTGTGTGTGTGTCTATGTGAGTGTGTGTCTGTGTGTGTGTGTGTCTGTGTGTGTGTGTGTGCCTGTGTGTGTGTGTGTGTATGTCTGTGTGTGTATGTGTGTCTGTGTGTGTGTGTGCATGTGTTTGTGTGTGTGCGTGTGTATGTGCCTGTGTGTGTGTGTATGTGTGTGCGTGTGTGTGTGTGTGTGTGCGTCTCAGTGCACTCTTTATGAATGTCGTCTCCAATAGCTGCTGGTTTCTGTGTCCTAGCTCTCGTTCCATTTCTCCCTGTTGTCTCTCGCTCTCTCTCTCTCTCTTTCATTTCGTTCTTGATTTTTTTTTGTTTCCTGTCTTGTTTATTTTGTTTCCCCTCCACCACCCGTTATTTCTCTCGCGCCCTCCCTCCCTCCCTCTCTCTCTCTGCCCTCCACCGCCCGTCAGTCCACCCGCCTCTCTCCTGTGTATGTTTTTTTTTTCTTTCTGTTGTTTCCTGGTCTTTGACTGTATGTATTTTCTTCTCGCTACTATAGGTCTGTCCACACACTCCACCAGTATTGCTGCCCTTCAACTTCTTCCCACAACACCCACCTAGATAACCCAGTGAGACACACAGATTGCAGGTAAGCATAGCTTGCACCCTGCTTGCCCTCGACTCGCCCCCCCACCCTCACCCCCACCCACCCACCCACCACCCGCCATCTCACACACCCCCCTACAACCCCACCCTACCCCCCACAGCCACCCTCGGCCTTCCCGCCGCATCAGGACCTGACATTTACCCCCGCCCTCTCTCTCTCTCTCGCTCGCCCCCACCCTCACACTCACCCCCACCCACCACCCGCCATCTCACGCACCCCCCACAACCCCACCCTACCCCCCCACGGCCACCCCCAGCCTTCCCACAGCATCAGGACCTGACGTTTACCCCCCCTCTCTGTCTCTCTCGCCCCCCACCCTCACACTCACCCCCACCCACCACCCGCCATCTCATGCACCCCCCACAACCCCACCCTACCCCCCCACAGCCACCCTCGGCCTCCCCGCCACATCAGGACCTGAGGTTTATCCCCCCTCTCTCTCTCTCTCTCTCGCCCCCATCCTCACACACACCCCCACCCACCCACCCACCACCCGCCATCTCACGCACCCCCCACAACCCCACCCTACCCCCACGGCCACCCCCAGCCTTCCCGCAGCATCAGGACCTGACGTTTACCCCCTCTCTCTCTCTCTCTCGCCCCCACCCCTCACCCAGGTTTACCCCCCTCTCTCTCTCTCGCCCCTACCCCTCACACACACCCCCACCCACCCACCCACCACCCGCCATCTCACGCACCCCTCCCCACAAACCCACCCTACCCCCCCACAGCCACTTCCGGCCTCCCCGCCACATCAAGACCTGACGTTTACCACCCCCCTTCTCTCTCTTTCGCCCACCCTCACATTCACTCCCACCCACCCGCCATCTCACGCACCCCCCCCACAATCCCACCCTAACCCCCCCACAGCCATCCACGGCCTCCCCGCCACATTAGGACCTGAGGTTTACCCCCCTCTCTCTCTCTCTCTTGCCCCCACCCCTCACTCCCACCCACCCACCACCCTCTATCTCACGCCCCCCTCCCTCCGCCAACCCCACCAACCCCCTCTTCCCCGTCCGCTCCCCCAGCCTTCCCGCCGCATCAGGACCTGACGTTTACTCACCCCCCCCTTCTCTCTCTCTCGCCTCCCCACCCCCCCACCCTCACCCACACCCACACCCACGTCACCAAGGCGGCCATTTTCCATAGGGGACACTCCTCGGTGGGGGTCGGTGGTGGTGGGGGTGAGGGGATGGGGATGGGAAAGCGGTGGGGGCTAGAGGGGGCGGGGAGACCTCCGAGTGAAGCTGACTCCAGTCACCGCCCCTCCCTCCCTCCCTCCCTCGCCACCCACCCACCTCCTCCCCCCCGCCCTCAATTTAGCCTCCCTGTCTCCACCCCCCCCAGAAACTGTGCCACGCTCCCCCCCGACCACCATCACCACCACCACTACCAACCCGCACCAACTTACCGCCCACCCCCACCTCCAGCTCGCACCCCCTCTCCCCCACCGATGCCCAACTTCGGGCCTCCAACAGGTTAGGCCACAGGCTTCTGGGGCCTTGTCAAGGCCTTGAGGTTTGGTGGTACCATGGCAACAGCCCCCCCCCCACCCCCACCGATGCCCAACCTCGGGCCTCCAACAGGTTAGGCCACAGGCTTCTGGGACCTGTGATGGCCTTGAGGTTTGGTGACGTGTACCCCCCATTCTACCCCATGAGATGGAGGATGCCCAGAGATTGCCCAACGCCCAGGTGGGTGGGGGGCGTGGTGGGGGGGGGGGGGGGCGGTGGTGGAGAATGTATTTTTTACCCCCCGCCCCACCTCCAGTCAGGCCAGCTGTGTTCATTCAGGATGCAGCGCATTTTGGTGGGGGGGTGATGGGGGGTCAGCAGTTGGGCCACTCGCTTGACCACGTCCAGGCTCGGCAATTCAGGCCCTAGCATTGACCCCCCGCCCCCACTCCGGGGCTAGTTGGGTTGAGGGGGTTGGGGGGCGTGAGGAGGGGGGAGCAGAGGGGAGAGGGCAAAGTTCAGTCCGGGTTGCTGTGACCCCCGGTCAACCAGTCACGTTTCACCGTGACAATCCCCGTCCTACGCTCAAAACCGACACGTTAGGAACAGGAGGAGGCCACTCAGCCCCTTCTCGAGCCTGTTACACAGGAACACGAGGAGGCCATTCAGCCCCTTCTCGAGCCTGTTACCCAGGAACACGAGGAGGCCATTCAGCCCCTTCTCGAGCCTGTTACCCAGGAACAGGAGGAGGCTGTTCAGCTGCCCCACCTCCCTCACCAACCCCGCAACTCCCTTGAGCCTGTTCCGCCAATCAGTGCGAACATGGCTGAACTCCTAGCGACCGCCAAGCCCCCATGACCCCTCCGGACAACAAACACCCACCGGTGCCCGCCGCCGACTTAAGGTTGGCCAGTCGGTCAACAGTAGGCCCGTTGCCATGGAAACCAAGCGCCCCTCCCCCTCACCCGCGAGAACCTGGGCCTCGAAGGAGGGGGGGTGGTGGGGAGAGCGGGGTGGGCCGAGGGTTTAGGGGGAGGGGCTGCCCGGAGGGAGTCGTCCGGCCGGATAATGGGGGCTTGACCGTCGCAGGGTCGAAGGTCGTTCCTGCCAGTTCGTTGGCGGCGGGGAGGGGTTCGTGACACTGTCCACTTGACAGGTGCTCTCTGGGGTGAAGGTAGGGAAGAGAGTGGGGCCCATGGGGCAGATGAGGGACCCTGAATCCCAATGGCTGAAGTGCTCGGACCCTGTGAGTGCCGCACCCAATGCCCCCGCTCCAACCAACGCCTTGTCCGTTCGCCTCCCTGCCACAACCCTCTCACTTCGTCCAGGCCCAATCCCTATCCTGGAGTTGGCTGTTCACTAACAGCCTCCCCACGCACACACCGGGACTTGACAGCCCTGGTGACCAAATAGCGCCCTCCAGACAGTGCGGGGTTGCTGTTAGTGAACAGCGCACTCCAGGATAGGGGTTGGGCCTGGACGGAAGGAGAGGGTAGCGGGAGGGAGGCGAACTTAACCGGCCGCCACTCAGCTCCCCGCGCCCCCTTCCCAGAGGGTGGGGGGGATTACTACACCCAGGGAAAAGGGTCAACACGGAGACCGCCCCCTCCAAATCCGCACTGACACAATCCCCGGGAACCCCCTGTAAATACTGAAACACTCCCCCGGCGACACCCTGTAAATAGTGACACACTCCAACGAGGACCCCCTGTAAATACTGACACACTCCCCAGGGACCCCACCCTGTAAATACCGACACACTCCCCGGGGACCCCCCCCTTGTAAATACTGACACATTCCCCGGGGACTCCCTGTAAATACTGACACACTCCCGGGGACCCCCCTGTAAATACTGACACACTCCCGGGGACCCCCCTGTAAATACTGACACACTCCCTGGAGACCCCCCTATAAATACTGACACACTCCCCTGGGACCCCCCTGTAAATACTGACACACTCCCCGGGAACCCCCTGTAAATACTGACACACTCCCCGGGGACCCCCTGTAAATACTGACACACTCCCCCGGGGAACCCCCGCTGTAAATACTGACACACACCCCGGGGACGCCCCTGTAAATACTGACACACTCTCCAGGAACCCCCTGTAAATACTGACACACTCCCCGGGGACCCCCTGTAAATACTGACACACTCCCCTGGGACCCCCCTGTAAATACTGACACACTCCCCGGGAACCCCCTGTAAATACTGACACACTCCTCGGGAACCCCCTGTAAATACTGACACACTCCCCGGGGACCCCCTGTAAATACTGACACACTCCCCCGGGGAACCCCCGCTGTAAATACTGACACACACCCCGGGGACGCCCCTGTAAATACTGACACACTCTCCAGGAACCCCCTGTAAATACTGACACAGTCCCCGGGGACCCCATGTAAATACTGACACACTCCCCGGGGACCACCTGTAAATACTGACACACACCCCCAGGGACCCCCCCCTGTAAATGACGACACACTCCCCGGGGACCCCCTGTAAATACTGACACACTCCCCGGGGACCCCCCTGTAAATACTGACACACTCCCCGGGGATTCCCCTGTAAATACTGACACACTCCCCAGGGACCCCCCTGTAAATACTGACACAATCCCCAGGGACCTCATGTAAATACTGACACACTCCCCCTGGACCCCCTGTAAATACTGACACACTCCCCGGGAATCCCCTTGTAAATACTGACACACTCCCCGGGGAGCCCCTGTAAATACTGACACACTCCCCGGAGACCCACTGTAAATACTGAAACACTCCCCGGGGACCACCTGTAAATACTGACACACTCCCTGGGGATCCCCTGTAAATACTGACACACTCCCCGGGGACCCCCCTGTAAATACTGACACACTCCCTGGGGATCCCCTGTAAATACTGACACACTCCCCGGGGACCCCCCTGTAAATACTGACACACTCCCCGGGGACCCCCCTGTAAATACTGACACACTCCCCAGGGACCCCCCTGTAAATACTGACACACTCCCCGGGGACCCCCCTGTAAATACTGACACACTCCCCGGGGACCCCCCTGTAAATACTGACACACTACCCGGGGACCCCCCTGTAAATGCTGACACACTCTCCTAGGACCCCCTGTAAATACTGACACGCTCCCTGGGGACCCCCCCTGTAAATACTGACACACTCCCCAGGACCCCCTGTAAATACTGACACACTCCCCGGGGACCACCTGTAAATACTGACACATTCCCCGGGGACCCCCCCTGTAAATACTGACACACTCCCCGGGGACCCCCCCTGTAAATACTGACACACTCCCCGGGGACCCCCCTGTAAATACTGACAGACTCTCCTAGGACCCCATGTAAATTCTGACACACTCCCCAGGGAACCCCTGTAAATACTGACACACTCCCCGGGGACCCCCCTGTAAATACTAACACACTCCCCGTGGATCCCCCTGTAAATACTGACAGACTACCCGGGGTCCCCCTGTAAATACTGACACAATCCCCGGGGACACCCTTGTAAATACTGACAGACTCCCCGGGAACCCCCTGTAAATACTGACACACTCCCCGGGGACCCACCTGTAAATATTGACACATTCCCCGTGGACCCCCCTGTAAATACTGACACACTCCCCGGGGAACCCCCTGTAAATACTAACACGCTCCCCGGGGACCCCCCCCTGTAAATACTGACACACTCCCCGTTGGACCCCCTGTAAATACTGACACACTCCCCGGGGACCCCCTGTAAATACTGACACACTCCCCGGGGACCCCCTGTAAATACTGACACACTCCCCGGGGACCCCCTGTAAATACTGACACACTCCCCGGGGATCCCCCTGTAAATACTGACACACTCCCCGGAGACCCCCCTGTAAATACTAACACACTCACCGAGGACTCCCTGTAAATACTGACGCACTCCCCGGGGACCCCCTGTAAATACTGACATACTCCCCGGGGACCCCCCTGTAAATACTGACACACTTGCCGGGGACCCCCCTGTAAATACTGACACACTCTCCGGGGAATGCCTGTAAATAATGACACACTCCCTGGGACCCCCCTGTAAATACTGACACACTCCCCGGGAACCCCCCTGTAAATACTGACACACTCCCCGGGGACCCCCCTGTAAATACTGACACACTCCCCGGGGACCCCCTGAAAATACAGACACACTCCCCGGGAACCCCCTGTAAATACTGACACACTCCCCGGGGACCCCCCTGTAAATACTGACACACTCCCTGGGGACCCCCCTGTAAATACTGACACACTCCCTGGGGACCCCCCTGTAAATACTGACACACTCCCCAGAGACACCCCTGTAAATACTGACACGCTCCCCGGGTCCCACCTGTAAATACTGACACACTCCCTGGGGCCACCCCTGTAAATACTGACCCACTCCCCAGAGACCCCCCTATATATATACTGACACGCTCCCCGGGGACCCCCTGTAAATACTGACACACTCCCCGGGGATCCCGCTGTAAATACTGACACACTCCCCAGGGACACCCTGTAAATACTGACACACTCCCCGCGGATCCCCCTGTAAATACTGACACACTCCCCGGGGACCCCCCTGTAAATACTGACACACTCCCCGGGGATCCCCCTGTAAATACTGACACACTCCCCAGAGACACCCCTGTAAATACTGACACACTCCCCAGAGACACCCCTGTAAATACTGACACGTCCCCCGGGGACCCCCCTGTAAATACTGACACACTCCCCGGGGACCCCCTGTAAATACTGACACACTCCCCCGGGGACCACCTGTAAATACTGACATACTCCCCGGGGACCCCCTGTAAATACTGACACACACCCCCAGGGATCCCCCTGTAAATACTGACACACTCCCCAGGGACCCCCTGTAAATACTGACACACTCCCCCGGGGACCACCCCTGTAAATACTGACACACTCCCCGGGGACCCCCTGTAAATACTGACACACTCCCCGGGGACCGCCTGTAAATACTGACACACTCCACCGGGGAACCCCCTGTAAATACTGACACACTCCCTGGGGACCCCCTGTAAATACTGACACACTCCCCGGGGACCCCCCCTGTAAATACTGACGCGCTCACCGAACCCCTGTAAATACTGACACACTCCCCGGGGACCAACTGTAAATACTGACACACTCCCCGGGGGACCCCCCTGTAAATACTGACACACTCCCCGGGGACCCCCTGTAAATACTGGACACACTCCCCGGGGACCCCCTGTAAATACTGACACATTCCCCGGGGACCCCCTGTAAATACTGACCCACTCCCCGGACCCCCCTGTAAATACTGACACACTCCCCGGAGACCCCCCTGTAAATACTGACACACTCCCCGGGGATCCCCCTGTAAATACTGACACACTCCCCGGAGACCCCCCTGTAAATACTGACGCACTCCCCGGGGACCCCCTGTAAATACTGACACACTCCCCGGGGACCCCCCTGTAAATACTGACACACTCCCCGGGGACCCCTTGTAAACAATGACACACACCCCGGTGACCCCCCTGTAAATACTGACACACTCCCCGGGGACCCCCCTGTAAATACTGACACACTCCCCGGGGACCCCCCTGTAAATACTGACACACTCCCCGGGGACCCCCCTGTAAATACTGACACACTACCCGGGGACCCCCCTGTAAATACTGACACACTCCCCGGGGACCCCCTGTAAATACTGACATACTCCCCGGGAAACGCCTGTATATACTGACACACTCCCAGGAGACCCCCCTGTAAATACTGACGCACTCCCCGGTGACCCCCTGTAAATACTGACACACTCCCCGGGGACCCCCCCCTGTAAATACTGACACACTCCCCGGGGACCCCCCTGTAAATACTGACACACTCCCCGGAGACCCCCCTGTAAATACTGACACACTCCCCGGGGACCCCTTGTAAACAATGACACACACCCCGGTGACCCCCCTGTAAATACTGACACACTCCCCGGGGACCCCCCTGTAAATACTGACACACTCCCCGGGGACCCCCCTGTAAATACTGACACACTCCCCGGGGACCCCCCTGTAAATACTGACACACTACCCGGGGACCCCCCTGTAAATACTGACACACTCCCCGGGGACCCCCTGTAAATACTGACATACTCCCCGGGAAACGCCTGTATATACTGACACACTCCCAGGAGACCCCCCTGTAAATACTGACGCACTCCCCGGTGACCCCCTGTAAATACTGACACACTCCCCGGGGACCCCCCCCTGTAAATACTGACACACTCCCCGGGGACCCCCCTGTAAATACTGACACACTCCCCGGAGACCCCCCTGTAAATACTGACACACTCCCCGGGGACCCCCCCCTGTAAATACTGACACACTCCCCGGGGACTCCCCTGTAAATACTGACACACTCCCCGGAGACCCCCCTGTAAATACTGACACACTCCCCGGGAAACGCCTGTATATACTGACACACTCCCCGGGGACCCCCCTGTAAATACTGACACACTCCCTGGGACCCCCCCCTGTAAATACTGACACACTCCCCGGGGACCCCTTGTAAACAATGACACACTCCCCGGTGACCCCCCTGTAAATACTGACACATTCCCCGGGGACCCCCTGTAAATACTGACACACTCCCCATGGACCAGCTGTAAATAATGACACACTCCCCGGTGACCCCCCTGTAAATACTGACACACTCCCCATGGACCAGCTGTAAATAATGACACACTCCCCGGGGTCCCCCTGTAAATACTGACACACTCCCCGGGGACCGCCTGTAAATACTGACACACTCCCCGGGGATCCCCCTGTAAATACTGACACACTCCCCATGGACCAGCTGTAAATACTGACACACTCCCCGGGGATCTCACTGTAAATACTGACACACTCCACGGGAACCCCCCTGTGAATACTGACACACTGCCCGGGGTCCCACCTGTAGATACTGACACACTCCCCAGAGACACCCCTATATATACTGACACACTCCCTGGGGACCCCCTGTAAATACTGACATACACCCCGGGGACACCCCTGTAAATACTGACACACTCCCCGGGGACCCCCCTGTAAATACTGACGCACTCCCCAGGGACACCCTGTAAATACTGACACACTCCCCGGGGACCCCCCTGTAAATTCTGACACACTCCCCGGGGACCCCCCTGTAAATACTGACACGCTCCCCGGGGACCCCCTGTAAATACTGACACACTCCTCGGGGACCCCCCCTGTAAATACTGACACACTCCCCGGGGATCCCCCTGTATATTCTGACACACTCCCCGGGGACCCCCTTGTAAATACTGACTCACTCCCCGGGGATCCCCCTGTAAATACTGACACACTCCCCGGAGACCCCCCTGTAAATACTGACACACTCCCCGGGTACACCCCTGTAAATACTGACACACTCCCCGGGACACCCTGTAAATACTGACACACTCCCCGGGACACCCTGTAAATACTGGCACACTCCCTGGGGACCCCCTGTAAATACTGACACACTCCCCGGGGACCCCCCCTGTAAATAATGACAAACTCCCCTGGGACCACCTGTATATACTGACACACTCCCTAGTGACTCCCTGTAAATACTGACACACTCCCCGGGGATCCCCCTGTAAATACTGACACACTCCTCGGGGTCCCTCTGTAAATACTGACACACTCCCCAGGGACCCCCTGTAAATACTGACACACTCCCCAGGGACCCCCCTGTAAATACTGACACAATCCCCAGGGACCTCATGTAAATACTGACACACTCCCCCTGGACCCCCTGTAAATACTGACACACTCCCCGGGAATCCCCTTGTAAATACTGACACACTCCCCGGGGAGCCCCTGTAAATACTGACACACTCCCCGGAGACCCACTGTAAATACTGAAACACTCCCCGGGGACCACCTGTAAATACTGACACACTCCCTGGGGATCCCCTGTAAATACTGACACACTCCCCGGGGACCCCCCTGTAAATACTGACACACTCCCTGGGGATCCCCTGTAAATACTGACACACTCCCCGGGGACCCCCCTGTAAATACTGACACACTCCCCGGGGACCCCCCTGTAAATACTGACACACTCCCCAGGGACCCCCCTGTAAATACTGACACACTCCCCGGGGACCCCCCTGTAAATACTGACACACTCCCCGGGGACCCCCCTGTAAATACTGACACACTACCCGGGGACCCCCCTGTAAATGCTGACACACTCTCCTAGGACCCCCTGTAAATACTGACACGCTCCCTGGGGACCCCCCCTGTAAATACTGACACACTCCCCAGGACCCCCTGTAAATACTGACACACTCCCCGGGGACCACCTGTAAATACTGACACATTCCCCGGGGACCCCCCCTGTAAATACTGACACACTCCCCGGGGACCCCCCCTGTAAATACTGACACACTCCCCGGGGACCCCCCTGTAAATACTGACAGACTCTCCTAGGACCCCATGTAAATTCTGACACACTCCCCAGGGAACCCCTGTAAATACTGACACACTCCCCGGGGACCCCCCTGTAAATACTAACACACTCCCCGTGGATCCCCCTGTAAATACTGACAGACTACCCGGGGTCCCCCTGTAAATACTGACACAATCCCCGGGGACACCCTTGTAAATACTGACAGACTCCCCGGGAACCCCCTGTAAATACTGACACACTCCCCGGGGACCCACCTGTAAATATTGACACATTCCCCGTGGACCCCCCTGTAAATACTGACACACTCCCCGGGGAACCCCCTGTAAATACTAACACGCTCCCCGGGGACCCCCCCCTGTAAATACTGACACACTCCCCGTTGGACCCCCTGTAAATACTGACACACTCCCCGGGGACCCCCTGTAAATACTGACACACTCCCCGGGGACCCCCTGTAAATACTGACACACTCCCCGGGGACCCCCTGTAAATACTGACACACTCCCCGGGGATCCCCCTGTAAATACTGACACACTCCCCGGAGACCCCCCTGTAAATACTAACACACTCACCGAGGACTCCCTGTAAATACTGACGCACTCCCCGGGGACCCCCTGTAAATACTGACATACTCCCCGGGGACCCCCCTGTAAATACTGACACACTTGCCGGGGACCCCCCTGTAAATACTGACACACTCTCCGGGGAATGCCTGTAAATAATGACACACTCCCTGGGACCCCCCTGTAAATACTGACACACTCCCCGGGAACCCCCCTGTAAATACTGACACACTCCCCGGGGACCCCCCTGTAAATACTGACACACTCCCCGGGGACCCCCTGAAAATACAGACACACTCCCCGGGAACCCCCTGTAAATACTGACACACTCCCCGGGGACCCCCCTGTAAATACTGACACACTCCCTGGGGACCCCCCTGTAAATACTGACACACTCCCTGGGGACCCCCCTGTAAATACTGACACACTCCCCAGAGACACCCCTGTAAATACTGACACGCTCCCCGGGTCCCACCTGTAAATACTGACACACTCCCTGGGGCCACCCCTGTAAATACTGACCCACTCCCCAGAGACCCCCCTATATATATACTGACACGCTCCCCGGGGACCCCCTGTAAATACTGACACACTCCCCGGGGATCCCGCTGTAAATACTGACACACTCCCCAGGGACACCCTGTAAATACTGACACACTCCCCGCGGATCCCCCTGTAAATACTGACACACTCCCCGGGGACCCCCCTGTAAATACTGACACACTCCCCGGGGATCCCCCTGTAAATACTGACACACTCCCCAGAGACACCCCTGTAAATACTGACACACTCCCCAGAGACACCCCTGTAAATACTGACACGTCCCCCGGGGACCCCCCTGTAAATACTGACACACTCCCCGGGGACCCCCTGTAAATACTGACACACTCCCCCGGGGACCACCTGTAAATACTGACATACTCCCCGGGGACCCCCTGTAAATACTGACACACACCCCCAGGGATCCCCCTGTAAATACTGACACACTCCCCAGGGACCCCCTGTAAATACTGACACACTCCCCCGGGGACCACCCCTGTAAATACTGACACACTCCCCGGGGACCCCCTGTAAATACTGACACACTCCCCGGGGACCGCCTGTAAATACTGACACACTCCACCGGGGAACCCCCTGTAAATACTGACACACTCCCTGGGGACCCCCTGTAAATACTGACACACTCCCCGGGGACCCCCCCTGTAAATACTGACGCGCTCACCGAACCCCTGTAAATACTGACACACTCCCCGGGGACCAACTGTAAATACTGACACACTCCCCGGGGACCCCCCTGTAAATACTGACACACTCCCCGGGGACCCCCTGTAAATACTGACACACTCCCCGGGGACCCCCTGTAAATACTGACACATTCCCCGGGGACCCCCTGTAAATACTGACCCACTCCCCGGAGACCCCCCTGTAAATACTGACACACTCCCCGGAGACCCCCCTGTAAATACTGACACACTCCCCGGGGATCCCCCTGTAAATACTGACACACTCCCCGGAGACCCCCCTGTAAATACTGACGCACTCCCCGGGGACCCCCTGTAAATACTGACACACTCCCCGGGGACCCCCCTGTAAATACTGACACACTCCCCGGGGACCCCTTGTAAACAATGACACACACCCCGGTGACCCCCCTGTAAATACTGACACACTCCCCGGGGACCCCCCTGTAAATACTGACACACTCCCCGGGGACCCCCCTGTAAATACTGACACACTCCCCGGGGACCCCCCTGTAAATACTGACACACTACCCGGGGACCCCCCTGTAAATACTGACACACTCCCCGGGGACCCCCTGTAAATACTGACATACTCCCCGGGAAACGCCTGTATATACTGACACACTCCCAGGAGACCCCCCTGTAAATACTGACGCACTCCCCGGTGACCCCCTGTAAATACTGACACACTCCCCGGGGACCCCCCCCTGTAAATACTGACACACTCCCCGGGGACCCCCCTGTAAATACTGACACACTCCCCGGAGACCCCCCTGTAAATACTGACACACTCCCCGGGGACCCCCCCCTGTAAATACTGACACACTCCCCGGGGACTCCCCTGTAAATACTGACACACTCCCCGGAGACCCCCCTGTAAATACTGACACACTCCCCGGGAAACGCCTGTATATACTGACACACTCCCCGGGGACCCCCCTGTAAATACTGACACACTCCCTGGGACCCCCCCCTGTAAATACTGACACACTCCCCGGGGACCCCTTGTAAACAATGACACACTCCCCGGTGACCCCCCTGTAAATACTGACACATTCCCCGGGGACCCCCTGTAAATACTGACACACTCCCCATGGACCAGCTGTAAATAATGACACACTCCCCGGTGACCCCCCTGTAAATACTGACACACTCCCCACGGACCAGCTGTAAATAATGACACACTCCCCGGGGTCCCCCTGTAAATACTGACACACTCCCCGGGGACCGCCTGTAAATACTGACACACTCCCCGGGGATCCCCCTGTAAATACTGACACACTCCCCATGGACCAGCTGTAAATACTGACACACTCCCCGGGGATCTCACTGTAAATACTGACACACTCCACGGGAACCCCCCTGTGAATACTGACACACTGCCCGGGGTCCCACCTGTAGATACTGACACACTCCCCAGAGACACCCCTATATATACTGACACACTCCCTGGGGACCCCCTGTAAATACTGACATACACCCCGGGGACACCCCTGTAAATACTGACACACTCCCCGGGGACCCCCCTGTAAATACTGACGCACTCCCCAGGGACACCCTGTAAATACTGACACACTCCCCGGGGACCCCCCTGTAAATTCTGACACACTCCCCGGGGACCCCCCTGTAAATACTGACACGCTCCCCGGGGACCCCCTGTAAATACTGACACACTCCTCGGGGACCCCCCCTGTAAATACTGACACACTCCCCGGGGATCCCCCTGTATATTCTGACACACTCCCCGGGGACCCCCTTGTAAATACTGACTCACTCCCCGGGGATCCCCCTGTAAATACTGACACACTCCCCGGAGACCCCCCTGTAAATACTGACACACTCCCCGGGTACACCCCTGTAAATACTGACACACTCCCCGGGACACCCTGTAAATACTGACACACTCCCCGGGACACCCTGTAAATACTGGCACACTCCCTGGGGACCCCCTGTAAATACTGACACACTCCCCGGGGACCCCCCCTGTAAATAATGACAAACTCCCCTGGGACCACCTGTATATACTGACACACTCCCTAGTGACTCCCTGTAAATACTGACACACTCCCCGGGGATCCCCCTGTAAATACTGACACACTCCTCGGGGTCCCTCTGTAAATACTGACACACTCCCCAGGGACCCCCTGTAAATACTGACACACTCCCCAGGGACCCCCTGTAAATACTGACACACTCCCCCTGGACCCCCTGTAAATACTGACACACTCCCCGGGGACCCTCTGTAAATACTGACACACTCCCCTGAGACCCCCCTGTAAATACTGACACACTCCCCCGGGGACCCCCTGTAAATACTGACACACTCCCCGAGGACCCCCCTGTAAATACTGACACACTCCCCTGAGACCCCCCTGTAAATACTGACACACTCCCCCGGCGACCACCTGTAAATACTGACATACTCCCCGGGGACCCCCTGTAAATACTGACACACTCCCCGGGGACCCCCTTGAAATACTGATCCATTCCCGGGGACCCCCCTGTAAATACTGACGCACTCCCCGGGGACCCCCTGTAAATACTGACACACTCCCCAGGGACCCCCTGTAAATACTGACACACTCCCCCAGGGACCACCCCTGTAAATACTGACACACTCCCCGGGGACCCCCCTGTAAATTCAGACCCACTGCCCGGGGACCCCCTGTAAATACTGACACACTCCCCGGGGACCCCCCTGTAAATTCAGACCCACTGCCCGGGGACCCCCTGTAAATACTGACACACTCCCCGGGGACCCCCCTGTAAATTCAGACCCACTGCCCGGGGACCCCCTGTAAATACTGACACACTCCCCGGGGACTCCCTTGTAAATACTGATACACTGCCCGGGTATTGCCCTGTAAATACTGACACACTCCCCAGGGACCCCCCCCTGTAAATACTGACACACTCCCCATGGACCAGCTGTAAATACTGACACACTCCCCGGGGACCGCCTGTAAATACTGACACACTCCCCGGGTATCCCCCTGTAAATACTGACACACTCCCCAAAGACCAGCTGTAAATACTGACACACTCCCCGGGGATCTCCCTGTAAATACTGACACACTCCCCGGGAACCCCCCTGTGAATACTGACACACTCCCCGGGTTCCCACCTGTAGATACTGACACACTCCCCAGAGACACCCCTATATATACTGACACACTCCCTGGGGACCCCCTGTTAATACTGACATACACCCCGGGGACACCCCTGTAAATACTGACGCACTCCCCAGGGACACCCTGTAAATACTGACACACTCCCCGGGGACACCCCTGTAAATACTGACACACTCCTCGGGGACCCCCCCTGTAAATACTGACACACTCCCCGGGGACCCCCCTGTAAATACTGACACACTCCCCGGGGACCCCCCTGTATATTCTGACACACTCCCCGGGGACCCCCTTGTAAATACTGACTCACTCCCCGGGGATCCCCCTGTAAATACTGACACACTCCCTGGGTCCCCCTGTAAATACTGACACACTCCCCGGAGACCCCCCTGTAAATACTGACACACTCCCCGGGTACACCCCTGTAAATACTGACACACTCCCCGGGACACCCTGTAAATACTGACACACTCCCCGGGACACCCTGTAAATACTGGCACACTCCCTGGGGACCCCCTGTAAATACTGACACACTCCCCGGGGACCCCCTGTAAATACTGACACACTCCCCCGGGGACCCCCTGTAAATACTGACACACTCCCCGGGGACCCCCTGTAAATACTGACACACTCCCCGGGGACCCCCCTGTAAATACTGACACACTCCCCGGGGATTCCCCTGTAAATACTGACACACTCCCCGGGGACCCCCTGTAAATACTGACACATTCCCGGGGACCCCCCTGTAAATACTGACGCACTCCCCGGGGACCCCCTGTAAATACTGACGCACTCCCCAGGGACCCCCTGTAAATACTGACACACTCCCCGGGGACCCCCTGTAAATACTGACACACTCCCCAGAGACCCCCCTGTAAATACTGACACACTCCCCGGGGACCCCCCCTGTAAATACTGACACACTCCCCGGGGACCCACTGTAAATACTGACACACACCCCGGGGACCCCCCTGTAAATACTGACACATTCCACCGGGGACCCCAATGTAAATACTGACACACTCCCAGGAGACCCCCCTGTAAATACTGACACACTCCCCGGAGACCCCCCTGTAAATACTGACACACTCCCCGGAGACCCCCTGTAAATACTGACACACTCCCCAGGAACACCCCTGTAAATACTGACACACTATCGGGGACCCCTTGTAAAGACCGAAACACTCTTGTAAATGCTGAAAATCCCCCCATTTTAAATACAGAATAAAGCACGAGCAGAGATTTCGAAACTAAAATTGCAGTTGAAACATCCCAAATCAAATAGGGAATCTCCCTATTGGAAACGTCCTGTTCATCTCTGCATTGCCTGTATTCTGTTCTGTGTTTAGCTTAATGTGTTCTTTCTCCGCTTGTCATTGCATGGCTTCGCATTTCATGTCTGCAGACACAGTTTCAGCTTTGCTTTTGCTAGTCTTAATTATCTGTAAGCGTCCCCACATTGCACGTCCGTGTTAAATCCAGAACAGGCTGAATGAGTGACAGTGTGAATGAGCTGGATTAAAAGCAGTAGAGATACAGTCAGTAACACAGGACGCTGCGGGGGAGGGGTTACTGAGTGACAGTGTGAGGGAGCTGGATTAACATCAGTAGAGATACAGTCAGTAACACAGGGAGCTGGGGGGAGAGGGGTAACTGAGTGACAGTGTGAGGGAGCTGGATTAACATCAGTAGAGATACAGTCAGTAACACAGAGCGCTGGGGGAGAGGGGTTACTGAGTGACAGTGTGAGGGAGCTGGATTAACATCAGTAGAGATACAGTCAGTAACACAGGGCGCTGGGGGGAGAGGGGTTACTGAGTGACAGTGTGAGGGAGCTGGATTAACATCGGCAGAGATACAGTCAGTAACACAGGGTGCTGGGGGTAGAGGGGTTACTGAGTGACAGTGTGAGGGAGCTGGATTAACATCAGTAGAGATACAGTCAGTAACACAGGGCGCTGAGGGAGAGAGGTTACTGAGTGACAGTGTGAGGGAGCTGGATTAACATCAATAGAGATACAGTCAGTAACACAGGGAGCTGGGGGGAGAGGGGTTACTGAGTGACAGTGTGAGGGAGCTGGATTAACATCAGTAGAGATACAGTCAGTAACACAGGGCGCTGAGGGAGAGAGGTTACTGAGTGACAGTGTGAGGGAGCTGGATTAACATCAATAGAGATACAGTCAGTAACACAGGGAGCTGGGGGGAGAGGGGTTACTGAGTGACAGTGTGAGGGAGCTGGATTAACATCAGTAGAGATACAGTCAGTAACACAGGGCGCTGGGGGAGAGGGGTAACTGAGTGACAGCGTGTGGGAGCTGGATTAACATCAACTGAGATACATTCAGTCACACAGGGTGCTGGGGGAGAGGGGTTACTGAGTGACAGTGTGAGGGAGCTAGATTAACATCAATAGAGATACAGTCAGTAAAACAGGGTGCTGGGGGAGAGGGGTTACTGAGTGACAGTGTGATGGAGCTGGATTAATATCAATAGAGGTACAGTCAGTCACACACGGTGCTAGGTGGAGAGGGGTTACTGAATCACAGTGTGAGGAAGCTGGATTAACATCAATTGAGATACAGTCAGTAACACAGGGCGCTGCGGGAGAGGAGTTACTGAGTGACAGTGTGAGGGAGCTGGAATAACATCAGTACAGATACTGTCAGTGACACAGGGCAATTGGGTGAGAGGGGTTCCAGAGTGACAGTGTGAGGGAGCTGGATTAACATCAGTAGAGATACAGTCAGTAAAACAGGGTGCTGGGGGAGAGGGGTTACTGAGTGACAGTGTGTGGGTGCTGGATAAACATCAACCGAGATAATGACATTAACACAGGTTGCTGGGGGGAGAGGGGTTACTGAGTGACAGTGCGAGGGAGCAGGATTAACATCAGTAGAGATACAGTCAGTAACAAAGGGACCTGGGGGGAGCGGGTTTACTGAGTGACAGAGTGAGGGAGCTGGATTAACATCAGTAGAGATACAGTCAGTAACACAGAGTTATGCAGTAGAGGGGTTACTAAATGACAGTGTGAGGGAGCTGGATTAACATCAGTAGAGATACAATCAATAACACAGGGCGCTGTGGGGGAGAGGGGTTACTGAGTGACAGTGTGAGGGAGCTGGATTAACATCAATGGAAATACTGTCAGTAACACAGGGCACTTGGGTTAGAGAGGTTCGTGAGTGACAGTGTGAGGGAGCTGGATTAACATCAGTAGAGATACAGTAAGTAACACAGGGCACTGGGGGTGGAGGGGTTACTGAGTGACTGTGTGAGTGAGCTGGACTAACATCAGTAGAGATACAATCAGTAACACAGGCCGCTGGGGGGGAAGGGTTACTGAGTGACGCTGTGAGGGAGCTGGAATCACATCAGTAGAGATACAGTCAGTAACACAGGGTCATGGGGTAGAGGGGTTACTGAGTGACAGTGTGAGGGTGCTGGATTAAAATCAACTGAGATACAGTCAGTAACACAGGGTGTTGCGGGAGAGTGGTTAATGAGTGACAGTGTGAGAGAGCTGGATTAACATCAGTAGAGATACAGTGAGTGACACAGGGCGCTGGGGGAGAGGGGTTATTGAGTGACAGTGTGAGGGAGCTGGATTAACTTCAGTTGAGACACAGTCAGTAACACAGGGCGCTGGGGGGAGAGGGGTTACTGAGTGACAGTGTGAGGGAGCTGGATTAACATCAGTAGAGATACAGTCAGTAACACAGGGCACTGGGGGGGAGAGGGGTTACTGAGTGACAGTGTGAGGGAGCTGGATTAACATCAGTAGAGATACAGTCAGTAACACAGGGCGCTGGGGGGAAAGGGGTTACTGAGTGACAGTGTGAGGGAGCTGGATTAACTTCAGTAGAGATACAGTCAGTAACACAGCGCACTGAGAGGAGAGGGGTTACTGAGTGACAGTGTGAGGGAGCTGCATTAACTTCAGTTGAGATACAGTCAGTAACACAGGGCGCTGGGGGGAAAGGGGTTACTGAGTGACAGTGTGAGGGAGCTGGATTAACTTCAGTAGAGATACAGTCAGTAACACAGGGTGCTGGGGGAGAGGGGTTACTGAGTGACACTGTGAGGGAGCTGGATTAACATCAGTAGAGATACAGTCAGTAACACAGGGTGCTGGGGGGAGAGAGGTAACTGAGTGACAGTGTGAGGTAGCATGATTAACATCAGTAGAGATACAGTCAGTAACACAGGGCGTTGGGGGAGAGGGGTTACTGAGTGACAGTGTGAGGTAGCATGATTAACATCAGTAGAGATA
Source organism: Cetorhinus maximus (assembly GCF_964194155.1). Classification (NCBI taxonomy): domain Eukaryota; kingdom Metazoa; phylum Chordata; class Chondrichthyes; order Lamniformes; family Cetorhinidae; genus Cetorhinus; species Cetorhinus maximus. Next base: position 154,873 of record NW_027596250.1, on the reverse strand, counting down.
CAGTCAGTAACACAGGGCGCTGGGGGGTGAGGGGTTACTGAGTGACAGTGTGAGGGAGCTGGATTAACATCAGTAGAGATATAGTCAGTCACACACGCTGCTCGGTGGAGAGGTGTTACTGAATCACAGTGTGAGGGAGCTGGATTAACATCAATTCAGATACAGTCAGTAACACAGGGTGCTGGGGGTAGGAGGTTACTGAGTGACAGTGTGAGGGAGCTGGATTAATATCAGTTGATATACAGTCAGTACCACAGGGCGTTGGGGGGGGAGGGGTTACTGAGTGACAGTTTGAGGGAGCTGGAGTAACATCAGTAGAGATACAGTCAGTAACACAGGGCATGCAGAGAAAGGGGTTACTGAGTGACAGTTTGAGGGAGCTGGAGTAACATCAGTAGAGACACAGTCAGTAACAAAGGGCGTGCGGGGAGAGGGGTTACTGAGTGACAGTTTGAGGGAGCTGGATTAACATCTGTAGATACACAGTCAGTAACACAGGGTGCTGGGGGGAGAGGGGTTACTGAGTGACAGTGTGAGGGAGCTGGATTAACATCAGTAGAGATACAGTCAGTAACACAGGGCGTGCGGGGAGAGGGGTAACTGAGTGACAGTTTGAGGGAGCTGGATTAACACCTGTTGAGATACAGTCAATAACACAGGGCGCTGTGGGGAGAGGGGTTACTGAGTGACAGTGTGAGGGAGCTGGATTAACACCTGTTGAGATACAGTCAATAACACAGGGCGCTGGGGGGAGGGAGTTACTGTGTGGCTGTGAAGGATCTGGATTAACATCAATAGAGATACAGTCAGTAACACAGGGTGCTGGGGGGAAAGGTGTTACTGAGTGACAATGTGAGGGAGCTGGGTTAACATCTGTAGAGATACAGTCAGTAACACAGGGCGCTGGGGGGACAGGGGTTACTGAGTGACAGTGTGAGGGAGCTGGATTAGCATCAGTAGAGATACAGTCAGTAACACAGGGCGCTGGGGGGGAGAGGGGTTACTGAGTGACAGTGTGAGGGAGCTGGATTAACATCAGTAGATAAACACTCAGCAACACAGGGCGCTGCGGGGAGATTGGTTACTGAGTGACAGTGTGAGGGAGTTGGATTAACATCAGTAGCGATACAGTCAGTAACACAGGACGCTGGGGGGGAGAGGGGTTACTGAGTGACAGTGTGAGGGGGCTGGATTAACATCAGTAGAGATACAGTCAGTCGCCCAGGGTGCTGGGGGAGAGGGGTTACTGAGTGACAGTGTGAGGGAGCTGGATTAACACCTGTTGAGATACAGTCAATAACACAGGGCGCTGGGGGGAGGGAGTTACTGTGTGGCTGTGAGGGATCTGGATTAACATCAGTAGAGATACAGTCAGTAACGCAGGGTGCTGGGTCGAGATGTTTAACTGAGTGACTGTGTGAGGAAGCTGTGTTAACATCAGTAGAGATACAGTCAGTAACACAGAGCGCTGGAGCGAGAATGTTTGCGGAGAGACAGTGTGAGGGAGCTGGATTAACATCAATTGATATACAGTCAGTACCACAGGGCGTTGGGGGGAGAGGGGTTACTGAGTGACAGTGTGAGGGAGCTGGATTAACACGCGTTGAGATACAGTCAATAACAGAGGGCGCTGGGGGGAGATGGGTTACTGAGTGACAGTGTGAGGGAGCTGGAGTAACATCAGTGGAGACACAGTCAGTAACACAGCCCGTGCGGGGAGAGGGGTTCCTGAGTGACATTGTGAGGGAGCTGGATTAACACGCGTTGAGATACAGTCAATAACAGATGGCGCTGGGGGGAGAGGGGTTACTGAGTGACAGTGTGAGGGAGCTGGATTAACACCTGTTGAGATACAGCCAATAACACAGGGCGCTGGGGGGAGGGAGTTACTGTGTGGCTGTGAGGGATCTGGATTAACATCAATAGAGATACAGTCAGTAACACAGGGTGCAGGGTCGAGATGTTTATCTGAGTGACTGTATGAGGGAGCTGGATTAACATCAGTAGAGATACAGTCAGTAACACAGAGTGCTTGGCGGGGGGAGAGGGGTTACTGAGTGACAGTGTGAGGGAGCTGGATTAACATCAATGGAGATACAGTCAGTAACACAGGGAGCTGGGGGGAGAGGGGTTACTGAGTGACAGTGTGAGGGAGCTGGATTAACATCAGTAGAGATACAGTCAGTAACACAGGGCGTTGGGGGAGAGGGGTTACTGAGTGACAGTGTGAGGTAGCATGATTAACATCAGTAGAGATACAGTCAGTAACACAGGGCGCTGGGGGGAGAGGGGTTACTGAGTGACAGTGTGAGGGAGCTGGATTAACATCAGTAGAGATACAGTCAGTAACACAGGGCGTGCGGGGAGAGGGGTTACTGAGTGACAGTGTGTGTGAGCTGGACTAACATCAGTAGAGATACAGTCAGTAACACAGGGCGCTGGGGGGAAAGGGGTTACTGAGTGACAGTGTGAGGGAGCTGGATTAACTTCAGTAGAGATACAGTCAGCAACACAGGGCGCTGGGGGGAGAGGGGTTACTGAGTGACAGAGTGAGGGAGCTGGATTAACATCAGTAGAGATACAGTCAATAACACAGGGTGTTGGGGGGAGAGGGGTTACTGTGTGACAGTGTGAGGGAGCTGGATTAACATCAGTAGAGATACAGTCAATAACACAGGGCGCTGGGGGGAGAGGGGTAACTGAGTGACAGTGTGAGGGAGCTGGATTAACATCAGTAGAGATACAGTCAGTAACACAGGGTGCTGTGGGAGAGAGGTTACTGAGTGACAGTGTGAGGGAGCTGGATTAACATCAATTGAGATAATGTCAGTAACACAGGGCACTGGGTGTGGAGGGGTTACTGAGTGACACTGTGAGGGTGCTGGATTAATATCAATTGAGATAATGTCAGTAACACAGGACACTGGGGGTGGAGGGGTTACTGAGTGACTGTGTGAGTGAGCTGGATTAACATCAATTGAGATAATGTCAGTAACACAGGGCACTGGGTGTGGAGGGGTTACTGAGTGACAGTGTGAGGGAGCTGGATTAACATCAATTGAGATAATGTCAGTAACACAGGGCACTGGGTGTGGAGGGGTTACTGAGTGACACTGTGAGGGTGCTGGATTAACATCAATTGAGATAATGTCAGTAACACAGGGCGCTGGGGGGAGAGGGGTTATTGAGTGACTGTGTGAGGGAGCTGGACTAACATCAGTAGAGATACAATCAAGAAGAAAGGGTGCTCAGAGAGAGGGGTTATTGAGTGACAGTGTGTGTGAGCTGGACTAACATCAGTAGAGATACAGTCAGTAACACAGGGCGCTGTGGGAGAGAGGGGTTACTGAGTGACAGTGTGAGGGAGCTGGATTAACATCATGGGACATACAGTCAGGAACATAGGGCGCTGGGGGGAGAGGGTTTAATGAGTGACAGTGTGAGTGAGCTGGATTAATATCAGTTGATATACAGTCAGTACCACAGGGCGCTGGGGTGGGGAGGGGTTACTGAGTGACAGTTTGAGGGAGCTGGAGTAACATCAGTAGAGACACAGTCAGTAACACAGGGCGTGCGGAGAGAGGGGTTACTGAGTGACAGTTTGAGGGAGCTGGAGTAACATCAGTAGAGACACAGTCAGTAACAAAGGGCATGCGGGGAGAGGAGTTACTGAGTGACAGTGTGAGGGAGCTGGATTAACATCAGTAGAGACACAGTCAGTAACACAGGGCGTGCGGGGAGAGGGGTTACTGAGTGACAGTGTGAGGGAGCTGGATTAACATCAGTAGAGATACAGTCAGTAACACAGGGCGCTGGGTGGAGAGGGGTTACTGAGTGACAGTTTGAGGGAGCTGGAGTAACATCAGTAGAGACACAGTCAGTAACACAGGGCGCTGGGGGAGAGAGGTTACTGAGTGACAGTTTGAGGGAGCTGGAGTAACATCAGTAGAGACACAGTCAGTAACACAGGGCGCTGGGGGAGAGGGGTTACTGAGTGACAGTTTGAGGGAGCTGGAGTAACATCAGTAGAGATACAGTAAGTAACAAAGGGCGGGCGGGGAGAGGGGTTACTGAGTGACAGTTTGAGGGAGCTGGATTAACATCAGTAGAGACACAGTCAGTAACACAGGGCGTGCGGGGAGAGGGGTTACTGAGTGACAGTGTGAGGGAGCTGGATTAACATCAGTAGAGATACAGTCAGTAACACAGGGCGCTGGGGAGAGAGGGGTTACTGAGTGACAGTGTGAGGGAGCTGGATTAACACCTGTTGAGATACAGTCAATAACACAGGGCGCTGGGGGGAGGGAGTTACTGTGTGGCTGTGAGGGATCTGGATTAACATCAATAGAGATACTGTCAGTAACACAGGGTGCAGGGGGGAAAGGTGTTACTGAGTGACAATGTGAGGGAGCTGGGTTAACATCAGTAGAGATACAGTCAGTAACACAGGGCGCTGGGGGGACAGGGGTTACTGAGTGACAGTGTGAGGGAGCTGGATTAGCATCAGTAGAGATACAGTCAGTAACACAGGGCGCTGGGGGGGAGAGGGGTTACTGAGTGACAGTGTGAGGGAGCTGGATTAACATCAGTAGAGATACAGTCAGTAACACAGGGCGCTGGCGGGGAGAGGGGTTACTGAGTGACAGTGTGAGGGAGCTGGATTAACATCAGTAGAGATACAGTCAGTCACACACGCTGCTCGGTGGAGAGGTGTTACTGAATCACAGTGTGAGGGAGCTGGATTAACATCAATTCAGATACAGTCAGTAACACAGGGTGCTGGGGGGAGAGGGTTTACTGAGTGACAGTGTGAGGGAGCTGGATTAACACCAGTAGAGATACAGTCAGTCACACACGCTGCTCGTTGGAGAGGTGTTACTGAATCACAGTGTGAGGGAGCTGGATTAACATCAATTCAGATACAGTCAGTAACACAGGGCGCTGGGGGTAGGAGGTTACTGAGTGACAGTGTGAGGGAGCTGGATTAATATCAGTAGAGATACAGTCAGTAACACAGGGCATGCGGAGAAAGGGGTTACTGAGTGACAGTTTGAGGGAGCTGGAGTAACATCAGTAGAGACACAGTCAGTAACAAAGGGCGTGCGGGGAGAGGGGTAACTGAGTGACAGTTTGAGGGAGCTGGATTAACACCTGTTGAGATACAGTCAATAACACAGGGCGCTGTGGGGAGAGGGGTTACTGAGTGACAGTTTGAGGGAGCTGGATTAACACCTGTTGAGATACAGTCAATAACACAGGGCGCTGTGGGGAGAGAGGTTACTGAGTGACAGTTTGAGGGAGCTGGATTAACATCTGTAGATACACAGTCAGTAACACAGGGTGCTGGGGGGAGAGGGGTTACTGAGTGACAGTGTGAGGAAGCTGGGTTAACATCAGTAGAGACACAGTCAGTAACACAGGGCGTGCGGGGAGAGGGGTAACTGAGTGACAGTTTGAGGGAGCTGGATTAACACCTGTTGAGATACAGTCAATAACACAGGGCGCTGGGGGGAGGGAGTTACTGTGTGGCTGTGAAGGATCTGGATTAACATCAATAGAGATACAGTCAGTAACACAGGGTGCTGGGGGGAAAGGTGTTACTGAGTGACAATGTGAGGGAGCTGGGTTAACATCTGTAGAGATACAGTCAGTAACACAGGGCGCTGGGGGGAGAGGGGTTACTGAGTGACAGTGTGAGGGAGCTGGATTAACATCAGTAGAAATACTGTCAGTAACACAGGGCGCTGGGGGGAGAGGGTTTACTGAGTGACAGTGTGAGGGAGCTGGATTAACACCAGTAGAGATACAGTCAGTCACACACGCTGCTCGGTGGAGAGGTGTTACTGAATCACAGTGTGAGGGAGCTGGATTAACAGCAATTCAGATACAGTCAGTAACACAGGGTGCTGGGGGTAGGAGGTTACTGAGTGACAGTGTGAGGGAGCTGGATTAACTTCAGTAGAGATACAGTCAGTAACACAGGGCACTGGGGGGAGAGGGGTTACTGAGTGACAGTGTGAGGGAGCTGGATTAACATCAGTAGAGATACAGTCAGTAACACAGGGCACTGGGGGGAGAGGGGTTACTGAGTGACAGTGTGAGGGAGCTGGATTAATATCAGTTGATATACAGTCAGTACCACAGGGCGTTGGTGGGGGAGGGGTTACTGAGTGACAGTTTGAGGGAGCTGGAGTAACATCAGTAGAGACACAGTCAGTAACACAGGGCGTGCGGAGAGAGGGGTTACTGAGTGACAGTTTGAGGGAGCTGGAGTAACATCAGTAGAGACACAGTCAGTAACACAGGGTGCTGGGGGGAGAGGGGTTACTGAGTGACAGTGTGAGGGAGCTGGATTAACATCAGTAGAGACACAGTCAGTAACACAGGGTGCTGGGGGGAGAGGGGTTACTGAGTGACAGTGTGAGGGAGCTGGGTTAAGATCAGTAGAGACACAGTCAGTAACACAGGGCGTGCGGGGAGAGGGGTTACTGAGTGACAGTGTGAGGGAGCTGGATTAGCATCAGTAGAGATACAGTGAGCAACACAGGGCGCTGGGGGAGAGGGGTTACTGAGTGACAGTGTGAGGGAGCTGGATTAACATCAGTAGAGATACAGTCAGTAACACAGGGCGCTGGGGGAGAGGGGTTACTGAGTGACAGTTTGAGGGAGCTGGATTAACATCAGTAGAGACACAGTCAGTAACACAGGGCGCTGGGGGAGAGGGGTTACTGAGTGACAGTGTGAGGGAGCTGGAGTAACATCAGTAGAGACACAGTCAGTAACACAGGGCGCTGGGGGAGAGGGGTTACTGAGTGACAGTTTGAGGGAGCTGGATTAACATCAGTAGAGACACAGTCAGTAACACAGGGTGCTGGGGGGAGAGGGGTTACTGAGTGACAGTGTGAGGGAGCTGGGTTAAGATCAGTAGAGACACAGTCAGTAACACAGGGCGTGCGGGGAGAGGGGTTACTGAGTGACAGTGTGAGGGAGCTGGATTAGCATCAGTAGAGATACAGTGAGCAACACAGGGCGCTGGGGGAGAGGGGTTACTGAGTGACAGTGTGAGGGAGCTGGATTAACATCAGTAGATAAACACTCAGCAACACAGGGCGCTGCGGGGAGATTGGTTACTGAGTGACAGTGTGAGGGAGTTGGATTAACATCAGTAGCGATACAGTCAGTAACACAGGACGCTGGGGGGGAGAGGGGTTACTGAGTGACAGTGTGAGGGGGCTGGATTAACATCAGTAGAGATACAGTCAGTAGCCCAGGGCGCTGGGGGAGAGGGGTTACTGAGTGACAGTGTGAGGGAGCTGGATTAACACCTGTTGAGATACAGTCAATAACACAGGGCGCTGGGGGGAGGGAGTTACTGTGTGGCTGTGAGGGATCTGGATTAACATCAGTAGAGATACAGTCAGTAACGCAGGGTGCTGGGTCGAGATGTTTAACTGAGTGACTGTGTGAGGAAGCTGTGTTAACATCAGTAGAGATACAGTCAGTAACACAGAGCGCTGGAGCGAGAATGTTTGCGGAGAGACAGTGTGAGGGAGCTGGATTAACATCAATTGATATACAGTCAGTACCACAGGGCGTTGGGGGGAGAGGGGTTACTGAGTGACAGTGTGAGGGAGCTGGATTAACATCAATTGATATACAGTCAGTAACACAGGGCGTTGGGGGGAGAGGGGTTACTGAGTGACAGTGTGAGGGAGCTGGATTAACACGCGTTGAGATACAGTCAATAACAGAGGGCGCTGGGGGGAGATGGGTTACTGAGTGACAGTGTGAGGGAGCTGGAGTAACATCAGTGGAGACACAGTCAGTAACACAGCCCGTGCGGGGAGAGGGGTTCCTGAGTGACATTGTGAGGGAGCTGGATTAACACCTGTTGAGATACAGCCAATAACAGATGGCGCTGGGGGGAGAGGGGTTACTGAGTGACAGTGTGAGGGAGCTGGATTAACACCTGTTGAGATACAGCCAATAACACAGGGCGCTGGGGGGAGGGAGTTACTGTGTGGCTGTGAGGGATCTGGATTAACATCAATAGAGATACAGTCAGTAACACAGGGTGCTGGGTCGAGATGTTTATCTGAGTGACTGTATGAGGGAGCTGGATTAACATCAGTAGAGATACAGTCAGTAACACAGAGTGCTTGGCGGGGGGAGAGGGGTTACTGAGTGACAGTGTGAGGGAGCTGGATTAACATCAGTAGAGATACAGTCAGTAACACAGGGCGCTTGGGGGGGGGAGAGGGGTTACTGAGTGACAGTGTGAGGGAGCTGGATTAACATCAGTAGAGATACAGTCAGTAACACAGGGCGTTGGGGGAGAGGGGTTACTGAGTGACAGTGTGAGGGAGCTGGATTAACATCAGTAGAGATACAGTCAGTAACACAGGGTGCTGAGAGGAGAGGGGTTACTGAGTGACAGTGTGAGGGAGCTGGATTAACATCAGTAGAGATACAGTCAGTAACACAGGGCACTGGGGGAGAGGGGTTACTGAGTGACTGTGTGAGGGAGCTGGATTAACATCAGTAGAGATACAGTCAAGAAGAAAGGGTGCTCAGAGAGAGGGGTTACTGAGTGACAGTGTGAGGGAGCTGGATTAACATAAATAGAGATACAGTCAGTAACACAGGGTCATGGGGTAGAGGGGTTACTGAGTGACAGTGTGAGGGTGCTGGATTAAAATCAACTGAGATACAGTCAGTAACACAGGGTGTTGCTGGAGAGTGGTTAATGAGTGACAGTGTGAGGGAGCTCGATTAACATCAGTAGAGATACAGTCAGTAACACAGGGCGCTGGAAGGAGAGGAGCTACTGAGTGACAGTGTGAGAGAGCTGGATTAACATCAGTAGAGATACAGTGAGTGACACAGGGCGCTGGGGGAGAGGGATTACTGAGTGACAGTGTGAGGGAGCTGGATTAACTTCAGTTGAGATACAGTCAGTAACACAGCGCACTGAGAGGAGAGGGGTTACTGAGTGACAGTGTGAGGGAGCTGGATTAACATCAGTAGAGATACAGTCAGTAACACAGGGTGCTGTGGGAGAGAGGGGTTACTGAGTGACACTGTGAGGGAGCTGGATTAACATCAATTGAGATAATGTCAGTAACACAGGGCGCTTGGGGGTGATGGGTTACTGAGTGACAGTGTGAGGGAGCTGGATTAACATCATAGAGAAACAGTGAGTAACAGAGGGCGTTGGGGGAGAGGGGTTACTGAGTGACAGTGTGAGGGAGCTGGATTAACATCAGTAGAGATACAGTCAGTAACACAGGGCGCTGGGGGGACAGGGGTTACTGTGTGGTTGTGAGGGATCTGGATTAACATCAGTAGAGATACAGTCAGTAACACAGGGCGCTGGGGGGAAAGGTGTTACTGAGTGACAGTGTGAGGGAGCTGGGTTAACATCAGTAGAGATACAGTCAGTCACACACGCTGCTCGGTGGAGAGGTGTTACTGAATCACAGTGTGAGGGAGCTGGATTAACATCAATTCTGATACAGTCAGTAACACAGGGTGCTGGGGGTAGGAGGTTACTGAGTGACAGTGTGAGGGAGCTGGATTAACATCAGTAGAGATACAGTCAGTAACACAGGGCGCTGGGGGGAGAGGGGTTACTGAGTGACAGTGTGAGGGAGCTGGATTAACATCAGTAGAGATACAGTCAGTAACACAAGGCGCTGGGGGGAGAGGGTTTACTGAGTGACAGTGTGAGGGAGCTGGATTAATATGAGTTGAGATACACTCAGTAACACAGGGCGCTGGGGGAGAGGGGTTACTGAGTGACAGTGTGAGGGAGCTGGATTAACATCAGTAGAGAAACAGTCAGCAACACAGGGCGCTGCGGGGAGATTGGTTACTGAGTGACAGTGTGAGGGAGCTGGATTAACATCAACCGAGAAAATGACAGTAGCACAGGGTGCTGGGGGAGAGGGGTTACTGAGTGACAGTGTGAGGGAGCTGGATTAACACCTGTTGAGATACAGTCAATAACACAGGGCGCTGGGGGGAGGGAGTTACTGTGTGGCTGTGAGGGATCTGGATTAACATCAGTAGAGATACAGTCAGTAACACAGGGTGCTGGGTCGAGATGTTTAACTGAGTGACTGTGTGAGGGAGCTGGGTTAATATCAGTTGAGATACACTCAGTAACACAGGGCGCTGGGGAGAGAGGTTACTGAGTGACAGTCTGAGGGAGCTGGATTAACATCAGTAGAGAAACAGTCAGTAACACAGGGCGCTGGGGGGATAGAGGTTACTGAGTGACAGTGTGAGGGAGCTGGTTTAACAGTCGACTTCCAGTCATTAGTATGGGGTAGGGGGAGTTGATTTGTCAGGTATTTACCTGTCAGTGTGTCTGTTTTGGATGCCTTTGTGTCAGGAAGCTACCTCCAGATTCCTTGAACTCTCCTGCACTGTGTTTTTTCTCTCCTGCATATCTCCCCCCAATTGCAGAATGGACGATGATGATGAGATCCATCAGTTCTGCTGTCCTGCTTCTGAATGCAGTAGCCCATCTTCGAGGTAACCAGGGGAAGACGCATCTCCCACACCTCCCCCTCCTGTCCAGCCCACCCCTCTCTTCTCTCCCTGTCTTTGACATGGGAGTGCCCGTAGACACACACACACACTCGCACGCACACACGCACACACACACGCACACACACATGCACACACACACACGCGCGTGCGCACACACACACACGCACGTGCACACATACACACACACACTTAAATGCGCTCACTCACACACACACACTCAAACTCAATCAGATTCACAACTCAATCTCACACACACACACACACACATACACACACACACACGCACACGCACATGCACACACTCTCACATGCACAGTTTCTCACACACACAGATAAACACACTCTCACACACGGACACACACACTAATACACACACACACACACAGTCACACACACACTCAAAAACATGCACCGGCGCACACACACATACAAACACACATACTCACTCACTCAAATGCACACACACAAACTCTGACACACATTGATACACACACACGTGCACACACTCTTGATCAGCCATACACACTCCCACACGTGCACGCGCACACACACACACACACATTGCCACTCACTCACACACATGTACTCTCACATGCATACATATACATCACACTCACAAAATCATTCACATTCTCACACACAATCACTCACACACACACACACTCACACACACACACATTCCCCTATGCACACACACAGTCATTCACGCTCACTCGCAAACAGTCACTCATACTCATAGATACGGTCACCCTTACACACACGCTCACTGAATACACACACAGGCACACTCACCCACACACATTCATTCATGCACACACTCATTCATACACACACTCTACTCTCACACACACACACACACACACACTCACATACATACACACTCCCTCACACACACACTCCCTCATACACATACACACTCCCTCACACACACACTCCCTCATACACATACACATTCCCTCACACACACACTCATACACATACACACTTCCTCACACACACACTCCCTCACACACACACTCCCTCACACACACACACTCACTCACACATACACACTCACTCACACACACTCATTCACACTCACATGACAGACAGAGATGGTGGTGTAGTGGTGAATGTCACTGGGCTAGTAATCCAACCCCCCGAGGCTATTGCCCTGGGGACACGGGTTCAAACCCCACCCCGGCTGTTGGTGGAATTTAAATTCAATTAATTAAATCTGGAATTGGAAGCCAGTCTCAGTGATGGTGACCATGAAACATCATCGATTGTCGTAAAAATCCATCTGGTTCACTAATGTCCCTTTAGGGAAGGAAATCTGCCGTCCTTACCCGGTCTGGCCTACATATGACTTCAGACCCCACAGCAATGGGGTCGACTCTTAACTGCCCCTCTGAAGTGGCCCGAGCGAGACACTCAGTTCAGGGGGCAATTAGGGACGGGCGGCAAATGCCGACCCCGCCAGCGAACGCCCACATCCTGTGAAAGAATTAAAATAAACTCACACACTATCACACACACACAAACTCACACACTATCACACACAAACGCACACACACAAACACTTATACGCAGGCACAGACACACACACAAACACACACACTCTCCCCACACACTCACGTACACACACAAACACACACACACTCTCCCCACTCACGTACACACACAAACACACACACACTCTCCCCACACACGTACACAAACACACACACACACACACACTCTCCCCACACACGTACACAAACACACCCCCACACACTCACGTGCACACACACACACACAAACACACACACTCTCCCCGCACACTCACGTACACACACACACACAAACACACACACACACACTCCCCACACACTCACGTACACACACACACCCAAACACACACACTCTCCCCGCACACTCACGTACACACACACACACACACACTCTCCCTGTACACTCACGTACACACACACACACACACACACACACACACTCTCCCCATACACACACACACACACAAACATACACACACACACTCTCCCCACACAAACACTTATACGCAGACACACACTCATGTACACACACACACACACAAGCACACACACACACACTCTCCCCGCACACAAACACACACACTCTCCCCACACAAACACACACACACACTCTCCACACCCACCCACTTATCCGCAGACACACACACACACAGTCTCCCCACACACTCACATATACACACACTCACGTGGACACACACACACACACACACGAACACATACACACACGAAGAGAGGGGCGCAGTGGGAGCCGGAGGAAGCCTCTTTGTTCAACCCAACGCCGAAAACCTCAGCATCACTCTTCCTGCCTGCCTCTGGTTTGGATCCAGCCACCCGCCTTCTCTCTATCTCTCTTTCTCTCTCTCTCTCTGCCTCTGCGTCTCGCCCTGGCCCGAGTGACCAGTCTGAACTCAACGACGAGGGTGCTGGTTGGTTTGGAAGATGCCAGCATCCTCCCCCCTGGACGCCAGTGGATCTTTGTGAACAGAGGGCACGCGGGAGAGTCCCCGAACTCGCTGCTCTAACAGGCCGCCATTTTGCGGGTCCTCTAGTTGCCCCCCTTTGCGTCTTTCCAAGGCTTCGCTGTGCGTGCCCTCGGACCCACCCGCAGTCCTGAATCTTCATCGGCGGAAATCAGAGAGCCCGTCCTCTGCCCACCACCCACCCCACCGCAAACCGCCTCTGCGGAACTCTCGACACCTTGGTCCAGCGCTTGAGTTTGGGGGTGGCGGCCTGAGGAGCGACGTGTCATTGGCTTTCGCCCTCCGCTGGTTCTCTTCCGCTGGACATCAGCTTCTTCTCGTCTCGCTCTCCGGAACGCCGCCTGGGACTGCCGCCGACCATCACGGGGTGACTGACTCTCGCCTGCCCGTCTGAGGCCTCCGGCGCTGTTTTTTTATTTCTGTCCGCGGCGACTAGGTCACAGGCTCGCGTGTTGCACCGCAGCCCCCTCCACCACCCCCGCCCCCCCCCCCCCCCACCCGCCAAAGAAGGACTGGGCGTTTGTAAACAAGGAGGCGACGGGGCCTCAGAGTCGGTGGGGGGGCTATGTGGGGGGGGGGGGGTGGGGGGGGGACGCCATCTTGGTTCTGGAGGGGTTTCCGGGGGGTGGTTCGTGGGGCGGCGGGGGGGGGGATGGGGGTGGGGGGCAGGGGTTGGGGCCTCTCTCTGAGGTGATCCTCCAGCCTCCCAACTCCGCACACCCCTCCTCCCCCTTCCCCCGCGGCCCACACACCCGCCCCACCAGACTCCCCACTCCCCCACAGACAACGTGAGAGCCTCCAGACTCCTTTCTCATCCCGCCGTTCTCACCTCGGAAGCCAGTGAGCTCGGGGGAAGAGTTCACTCGGTCGCAAGGCCAAGGACGTGCAAAGGTGTGCGGCTCCCTCGAGCACGTATAAATGAGCCACATTACGATCTCGGCTGAGACCTTAATCTGGTTGTTAGTGTAGCTCCCTCGGTTGAGGGAGGGGCGGAGGTGGGGGGGGTGAGGGTGGCGGCGGGTTGGTCCTCTCAGCCCTGCCCCACCCACCCACTCACCCCCCTTTGCTGTAAAAAGCCCCCGGGAAGGCAGAAGACATCCACCCCCCGCCACACCCCACTCAGCCTCGCCCCGCCCCTGTCCCCGTCCCCGCCAAGAGACAAGAACCCCAGCGCCGCCCCCCACAGTCGACCAGCCAAAGCCGGGCTCCCTTGCCCACGACCCACTCAGAGAGCGCCGCGCGGGGAGAAGGAGCTCACGTGAGAATGCGCCGGAGGACGGGAGATTACACGGTGCACATTTTTTTGACCCCGGTCTAAGAAATAGAGAGAGAGCGTTATTCGACTAACGACACCTCTCGAGTCACACCAGCCTCAGGACACTTTGTACAGAAGCTCCGAGCTCAGAGGCTGTGGAATTAACGCCAGGACTTTATTTCCTACAAAGGTGAATTATGCCGTCTTTATAAACCACAGTAATTGTACAAGAGGTGAAAAGAAAACTATGCTTTCAGTTCCTTTGGTTCTTGACAATTAAAAGTTATATATATGGTTGGACCTCCTCCTGTATCGGCTTTTCCTGCTCTGCGTCTCCGCTATTCCTGACTCCCCGGCGCTTCCTGCTCCCGGCGTGCCACTCAGCCGACAGCGCGGCATTTGAGCTTGAGTGTTGCTGAGGAGCGGGGGTGGGGTGGGGGCAGGAGGGGTGTGGGGGGGTTGTGGGTTGGGAGGGGGGGAGGTGGGGGGGGTTAGCCACGTCTCATCTCGCGCTCGCCCGGATTTCGGACGGGCCGCCGCGATTTGTACCACTGGGTGGGCGGGTCGTCTCTGATTGGCCGAGGCGGGGGGGGGGGTAAAGCGGCGGGGTAACTATAAGCCCCCCCCCCAGCCGGGCTCCCGGGCGATTTGAGAAAAGTACTAGGCTCGAACCAATTCCTTTTGTTTGCAGAGGACGTGCGAAGGTGTGCAGCTCCCTCGAGCACGTATAAATGAGCCTCATTACGGTCTCGGCTGAGACCTTAATCTGTGTAGTAAGTGTAGCCATTAGCACGCTCGGGATTGTTTCAGCGAGTGCCGTCCTGTTGCGGAATCGCGTCCGGCAGTGGCGGACACGGGTTTGGCAAGCACGGTACACACTCTGCCTCGGCTGAGATGGGAGTCGACTGACCGACCGGGTCAGCGCCCCCTGTCTCCAGTCGCCGGAATTGTTCCGATCGGCTGAAATTTTGGCCCTGCTTGGGTTGGTCCTGGATGGCGCAGGATGAGAAGCTTCATCCACACCGTCTCTCCCTGGATCCAGCGGGACTTGAACTGGCGCCCCTGTGCGGGAGGCGGGCGCAGTGGCTGGCCGGGTTGTTTGGAATCGGAAAATCACACATTCCGAAGCTGTGGATGGGGGAAGCGGGGTTTGTGGGGGGGAAGAGCGGTGAATCAATACGTAGGCCCATGATCTTCAGCACAGACGAACGTGAGGCGTTATGTTTAGCCCACGAGAAATAAGGAAACCCACGCATGGCTTGGAAAGAGGGAGTCCAGATCTCCTGGTACACAGATGGCTGAGATCAGTGAACAGGGGCTCATTTGTTTGTTAATTCATTCACAGGGTGTGGGCCTCGCTGGCCAGGCCCAGCATTTATTGCCCATCCCTAATTGCCCCCCTTGAGAAGGTGCTGAGCCGCCTTCTTGAGCCGCTGCAGTCCCCGTGTGGTGTAGGTACACCCACGGCGCTGTTAGGGAGGGAGTTCCAGGATTTTGACCCGGCGACAGTGAAGGAACGGCCGATATATTTCCAAGTCGGGATGGTGTGTGTGGGGCTCGGAGGGGAACTTGCAGGTGGTGGTGTTCCCCATGTGTCTGCTGCCCTTGTCCTTCTAGGTGGTAGAGGGGGTGGGTTTGGGCGGCGCTGTCGAAGGAGCCTTGGCGAGTTGCTGCAGTGCATCTTGTAGATGGTACACACACTGCTGCCCCTGTGCGTCGGTGGTGGAGGGAGTGAATGTTTGTGGATGGGGTGCCCATCAAGCGGGGGCTGCTTTGTCCTGGACGGTGTCGAGCTTCTTGAGTGTTGTGGGAGCTGCACTCATCCAGGCAAGTGGGGAGTATCCCATCACACTCCTGACTTGTGCCTTGTCGATGGTGGACAGGCTTTGGGGGGAGTCAGGAGGTGAGTTACTCACCGCAGGATTCCCAGCCTCAGACCTGCTTTTTAATCAGTCCCTAAAACAGTATAGCAGGCACATGCATTCATTTCAAGAGGGATAGGTTGAAAAATGAAGACATGATGTTAAAATTGTATTAAAACTTGGTGAGACCACACCTGGGGCAGGGTAGGGTGACATTGAGGTAATGACACTCGACGAGTAATCCAGAGGCCCAGGCTAATGCTCTGGGGACACGGGTTTAAATCCCACTGTTGGTGGAATTTAAATTCAATTGATAAAACTTGGAATTCAAAGCTAGTCTCAGTGACAGTGAAACTATCTTCAATTGTCGTAAAAATCCATCTGGTTCACTAATGGCCTTTAGGGAGGGAAATCAGCCATACTTACCTGGTCTGGCCTACACGTGACTCCAGAGCCCACAGCAAAGTGATTACGCTGCACCCCTCGATTAGATTCCAGTCTGTAACTCACTCCCGGGTATCTGTTATTCTATATATAAACCCCCCGAACCCCTCGATTAGATTCCAGTCTGTAACTCACTCCCGGGTATCTGTTATTCTGTATATAAACCACCCCAAACCCCTCGATTAGATTCCAGTCTGTAACTCACTCCCGGGTATCTGTTATTCTGTATATAAACCCCCCCGAACCCCTCGATTAGATTCCAGTCTGTAACTCACTCCCGGGTATCTGTGATTCTATATATAAACCCCCCGAACCCCTCGATTAGATTCCAGTCTGTAACTCACTCCTGGGTATCTGTTATTCTACATATAAACCCCCCGAACCCCTCGATTAGATTCCAGTCTGTAACTCACTCCCGGGTATCTGTTATTCTACATATAAACCCCCCCGAACCCCTCGATTAGATTCCAGTGTGTAACTCACTCCCGGGTATCTGTTATTCTATATATAAACCCCCCCCAAAACCCCTCGATTAGATTCCAGTGTGTAACTCACTCCCGGGTATTTATTATTCTATATATAAACCTCCCCAAACCCCTCGATTAGATTCCAGTGTGTAACTCACTCCCGGGTATTTATTATTCTATATATAAACCTCCCCGAACCCCTCGATTAGATTCCAGTGTGTAACTCACTCCCAGGTATCTGTTATTCTATATATAAACCCCACCAAACCCCTCAATTAGATTCCAGTCTGTAACTCACTCCCGGGTATCTGTTATTCTATATATAAACCCCCCCAAAACTCCTCGATTAGATTCCAGTGTGTAACTCACTCCCGGGTGTCTGTTATTCTATATATAAACAACCCCGAACCCCTCGATTAGATTCCAGTCTGTAACTCACTCCCGGGTATCTGTTATTCTATATAAACCCCCGCGAACCCCTCAATTAGATTCCAGTCTGTAACTCACTCCCGGGTATCTGTTATTCTATATATAAACCTCCCCGAACCCCTCGGTTAGATTCCAGTCTGTAACTCACTCCTGGGTATCTGTTATTCTATATATAAACCCCCCCCGAACCCCTCGATTAGATTCCAGTCTGTAACTCACTCCCGGGTATCTGTTATTCTATATATAAACCTCCCCGAACCCCTCGATTAGATTCCAGTCTGTAACTCACTCCCTGTTATCTGTTATTCTATATATAAACCCCAGAACTCCTTGATTAGATTCCAGTGTGTAACTCACTCCCGGGTATCTGTGTTACTATATATAAACCACCCGAACCCCTTGATTAGGTTCCAGTCTGTAACTCACTCCCAGGTATCTGTTATTCTATGTATAAACCCACCAAACCCTTCGATTAGATTCCAGTCTGTAACTCACTCCTGGGTATCTGTTATTCTATATATAAACCCCCCCGAAAACCTCGATTAGATTCCAGTCTGTAACTCACTCCCTGGTATCTGTTATTCTATATATAAACCACCCCGAACCCCTCGATTAGATTCCAGTCTGTAACTCACTCCCGGGTATCTGTTATTCTATATATAAACCCCACCGAACCCCTCGGTTAGATTCCAGTCTGTAACTCACTCCCTGGTATCTCTTATTCTATATATAAACCCCCCAGAACCCCTCGATTAGATTCCAGTCTGTAACTCACTCCTGGGTGTCTGTTATTCTATATATAAACCCCCCAAACCCCTCGATTAGATTCCAGTCTGTAACTCACTCCCGGGTATCTGTTATTCTATATATAAACACCCCCGAACCCCTCGATTATATTTCAGTATCTAACTCAATCCAGGATATCTGTTATTCTATATATAAACCCCCAAACCCCTCGATTAGATTCCAATCTGTAACTCACTCCTGATTATCTGTTATTCTACATATAAACCCACGAACCCCTCGATTAGATTCCAGTCTGTAACTCAATCCCAGGTATCTGTTATTCTATATATAAACAGCCCAACTCACTGTAGTAATCCACTTAATTGTGGTGTTCCCTCCAAATATACCCTCTCACCGGCGCTCCCTCAGCACTGACCCTCCGACAGTGCGGCGCTCCCTCAGCACTGACCCTCCGACAGCGCGGCGCTCCCTCAGCACTGACCCTCCGACAGCGCGGCACTCCCTCAGCACTGACCCTCCGACAGTGCGGCACTCCCTCAGAACTGACCCTCCGTCAGTGCGGCACTCCCTCAGCACTGACCCTCCGACAGTGCGGCGCTCCCTCAGCGCTGACCCTCCGACTGTGCGGCGCTCCCTCAGCACTGACCCTCCGACAGAGCGGCGCTCCCTCAGTACTGACCCTCCGACAGTGCGGCGCTCCCTCAGCACTGACCCTCCGACAGTGCGGCGCTCCCTCAGCACTGACCCCTCCGACAGTGGGACGCTACCTCAGTACTGACCCTCCAACAGTGCGGCGCTCCCTCAGTACTGACCCTCCCACAGTGCGGCACTCCCTCAGCACTGACCCTCCGACAGTGCGGAGCTCCCTCAGCACTGACCCTCCGACAGTGCGGCGCTCCCTCAGCACTGACCCTCCGACAGTGCGGCGCTCCCTCAGCACTGACCCTCCGACAGTGCGGCATTCCCTCAGCACTGACCCTCCGACAGAGCGGCGCTCCCTCAGCACTGACCCTCCGACAGTGCGGCGCTCCCTCAGCACTGACCCTCCGACAGTGCGGCGCTCCCTCAGCACTGACCCTCCGACAGTGCGGCACTCCCTCCAGCCCTATTTGAATCGCTGACCCCTCTGTCACAGATGAACCAAGACGTCGGTCCCGCTCTCTCACAGTCCCACTCTGAATCTGCCTCCCTCATATATACTCCTGGCAGGAAATTCCTTAGCTCCATCTGGAACCCATTAGCAGCACGCACTTCCTGCTCGCTGACCCTTGCTGAGTCGCTCCCGCTTTTCCTGCTCAGCATTCCATTTGGGAATTTTTGAGACAGACTGCAGGACAGCTCCTGCCTCCGAGGCCCCGCGATTATTCCCTGCAGGATGAAGGAGCACCTGAAACCTCGCTAGCGCAACGACAACATGAGGTAAGAGAACGGAATAGCGATATGCCTCTCGCTGTCCCAGACACAACCCCACCCCCTTCCGCCCTCCAGCAGCCCAGCAACGCCCAAGGCTCCTTGACAGGCTCCAGAGGTTGGGAATCCTGCGGTGAGTAACTCACCTCCTGACTCCCCCCAAAGCCTGTCCACCATCTACGAGGCACAAGTCAGGAGTGTGATGGGACACTCCCCACTTGCCTGGATGAGTGCGGCTCCCACAACACTCAAGAAGCTCGACACCGTCCAGGACAAAGCAGCCCCGCTTGATCGGCACCCCATCCACAAACATTCACTCCCTCCACCACCGACGCACAGTAGCAGCAGTGTGTGTGTACCATCTACAAGATGCACTGCAGCAACTCGCCAAGGCTCCTTCGACAGCGCCGCCCAAACCCACCACCTCTACCACCTAGAAGGACAAGGGCAGCAGACACATGGGGAACACCCACCACCTGCAAGTTCCCCTCCGAGCCCCACACACCATCCCGACTTGGAAATATATCGACCGTTCCTTCACTGTCGCCGGGTCAAAATCCCGGAACTCCCTGCCTAACAGCGCGGTGGGTGTACCTACACCACACGGGGACTGCAGCGGCTCAAGAAGGCGGCTCACCCCCACCTTCTCAAGGGGGGCAATTACGGACGGGCGACAACTGCGGGTAGACGTAATCCTCACTGGGAAAGCGCCAATGCTCATATGTGGTGAAAAGATGAGCAGGTGTGAAGGGTGAGGGGGTGGACTGGCAAACAGGGTCGTAAATATCTCCCAAGTTTCAGATTCTCTCAGCGAGTTCTGTTCAATCAGTTCAAATGGATAAGTTTTTCGAGCTGAAATGTTCGAGTTTGGGAGCCAGCGCCAATCATCAAAAAGCATCCAGTGTCTGAAAGATCAGATTCAAATGTCACTTTGACCTGTTTACCAACCAGATCCTAAAACCAAGTTTGGTGACACCCTTGTCTCTGAGGCAAAAGGTCCTGTGTTCAAGCTCCCATTCCAGACACTTGCGTCCCATAACCCGGACCCACGACCCTACACTCCCTATTCCAGTGCTGAGGGAGCGCCAGACTGTCGGAGGGTCAGTGCTGAGGGAGCGCGGCGCTGTCGGAGGGTCAGTGCTGAGGGAGCGCTGCACTGTCGGAGGGTCAGTGCTGAGGGAGTGCCGCGCTGTCGGAGGGTCAGTGCTGAGGGAGCACCGCGCTGTCGGAGGGTCAGTGCCGAGGGAGCACCGCACTGTCGGAGGGTCAGTGCCGAGGGAGTGCCGCACTGTCGGAGGGTCAGTGCTGAGGGAGCGCCGCACTGTCGGAGGGTCGGTGCTGAGGGAGCGCCGCATTGTCGGAGGGTCAGTGCTGAGGGAGAGCCGCACTGTCGGAGGATCAGTGCTGAGGGAGCGCCGCACTTTGTTTCCACGCCTTGTTGACTGAAGGGGATATTTAAATCCTCTTTCTCGCGATTAAGTACCCCTCTCACCTCCTCCCTCCCCCTCCGCACCCACGCCCGTCAGCTCCACCCCAGGGAAGATCCAGTTCACCTCCCACCGCCTCCGAGCGACCGCTCTTCGTGGGAGCTGCCGCAAGCTATTTGGCCAAGGGTGGCATCGCCACCTCATTCCGAGAAGCGATGGCAACCAGCTGGGCTTGTACCGTCTGGAATGTGGATGGGACCTCGCACCCTCACCGCACCCCCTCTCTCATTCCAACCTGCCTGTCATCACCCCTCCCCTCAGAACAGAAACGCCCCCACCCCTTTGCCTTTGCAAACACCCCTTCCACCTCCGTCCATCCCTTTCCTCTCCCAAGCCCTCGAATCGGCCATCGGCTCCCAAATCTGTGCCCAGACTTCCACGAATCGGCTCTTAGCAAGGTCACCAACCACGTCCCGTGTGAGCGTGACAAGGGTAAACTTTCCCTCCCTCCCCCGCCCCTCTCGAGCCGTCTGCCGCCTTTGACACGGTCGATCACCCCCCCATCCCCCTCCCACGCCTCTCCCGCTGTCGGTTCGGCTGGGTGGGGCTGCACTCACCCGCTTCCATTCCCATCTGTCTAATCACAACCGGCCAATCACCTTCTCTTCTTGCTCCCGCACCATGTCCTCTGGTGTCCCCCCCGAGGATCTATCCCTGATCCCCACCCCCCTTTTCCTATTCCTCATCTACAAGCTGCCCCTCGGCGACATCGTCCGAGACCACAGTGTTAGTTTATACACCAACGCTGACGTCATCCAACTCAACCTCCCCCCCACCTCCCCGCACTCCCTCCACTCTCTAAATTGTCAGACCGCTGATCCGACATCCAGTCCTGGAGGAGCAGAAATTCCCTCCCATTAAATATTGGGAAGACTGAAGCCGTTGTTTCCGGTCTCAGCTCCAAACTCCGTTCCCGAACGACCGACTCCATCCCTCTCCCCGGTAACGGGCTGGGATTAATCCAGTCTGTTCGCATCCTCGATGTCATGTTTGACCCTGAGATGAGCTTCCGGCCTCGTATCCGCGCCGTCACTAAGATGGACCGTTTCCACCTCCGTAACGTCGCCCGACTCCGCCCCCGTCTCAGCTCATCGACTGCTGAAACCCTCGTCCACACCTTCGTCCCCTCCAGACCCGGCTATTCCAACGCTCTCCTGGCTGCTCTCCCACTTCTACCCTCCGGAAACTTTGGCTCAACCAAAACTCTGCTTCCCTCCCCCGGTGTCCGAACTCGCACCGAGTCCCATTCACCCATCACCCCCTGTGCTCGCTGACCCATACTGACTCCCGGTCCAGCAACCCTCCCTATCTCCTGTAACCTCCTCCAGACCCTACAACCCTCCCTATCTCTGTAACCTCCTCCAGCTCCTACAACCCTCCCTATCTCTGTAACCTCCTCCAGCCCCTACAACCCTCCCTATCTCTGTAACCTCCTCCAGCCCCTACAACCCTCCCTATCTCTGTAACCTCCTCCAGCCCCTACACCCCTCCCTATCTCTGTAACCTCCTCCAGCCCCTACAACCCTCCCTATCTCTGTAACCACCTCCAGCTCCCACACGCCTCCCCATCTCTGTAACCTCCTCCAGCCCCTACAACTCTCCCTATCTCTGTAACCTCCTCCAGCCCCTACAACCCTCTCTATCTCTGTAACCTCCTACAACCCTGCATGATCTCTGCACTCTCCCAATTCCGGCCTCTCGAGCATCCCCCGATTCCCATCGCTCCGCCATTGGCGGCCGTGCCTTCAGCTGCCTGGGGGGCCCTGAGCTCTGGAATTCCCTCCCTCAGCCTCTCCCCCCCTCTCTCTCTCTCTGTCTCTGTCTCGCTCTCTGTCTCTCTCTCTCTCTCTCTCTCCTCCTTTAAGAGGCTCCTTAAAAACCGACCTCTTTGACCGAGCTTTTGGTCACCTGTCGCTAATATCTCCGCATGTGGCTCGGGGTTAGATCCTGTCTGACTTATTCTCCTTTGGGATGTGCCACTATGTTAAAGTAGCTATATAAATGCAAGATTCTGTTGTGATTTGATTGAAGTTTTCGAGATCTTCAGGGAGTGGGACGAAGGGAGAAAGAGAGGGAGGGAAAGAAAGAGAGAAAGAGAGAGGCACAGAGAGAGACAGGGAGAGAGAGAGAGAGAGCGACAGGGAGAGAGACAGAGAGAGACAGGGAGAGAGACAGGGAGAGAGAGACAGAGAGAGACAGGGAGAGAGAGAGACGAGAGTCGATAGAGATAGACCCCGTTTCCCGCTGGTTGGGTGCAGGGGGGGAGAGTCTGGGGCGAGGGGGCAGAGTCTGAAAAGGAGAGGCAGACCCTTCAGGAGTGAAATGGGGAAAGACCCCTACACACAAAGGGTGGTCGGAGTTTGGAACTCTCTTCCCCAAACGGACATTGATGCCGGGTCAGTTAGTTTTAAATCTGGGAGGTTGAGAGATTTTTGTTAACCAAAAGGGTATTAAGGGATACGGGGTGAAGGCGGGTAGATGGAGATAGGTCACAGGTCAGAACATGATCTCATTGGATGGCCTTAACTCATTCCAAATTCTCCCTCCCTTCTCTTGCACTTCAGTCCTGCTCTGGGAATCCTGCTGAAGTCCCCAAAGTGCTGTAAAAGTTTCCCTTTCTTTCCATCCTCCCTCACCCCGCCCTCCTCCGCCGCCTCTAATATCGCTTCCAAAAAGAGACCACTGGGAGGGGACGAGAGCAGATTTGAAGTAGACTCAGCTAGTGGAGGGGAGGGGCTGTGGCGGAGCTGAGGGGGAGAGTGAGAAGCAGAGAGAGAGAGAGAGGGAGGGAGGGAGGAGAGTCACTGCTCTGATCCCAGCACTCTGGGTGCCAGCGTGTCTGTCTGTGGGTCACTGAATCCTGTGCCTAGTGTTCCTTCCTCACCAGTCCTTTGCCCATCTGGCAGTCACCTCTCTCTGTCTCTGCCTGGGTCTGTCTGGCTCCCCGTCTCTCTCTCTCACTCTCTGTCTCTCTCCCTCTCTCTGTTTATCTGTTTCTCCATCTCTCTCCCATTGTCTCGCTCCACCCTGTCTCTCTCTGTATCTCTGTGTCTCTCTCCGTTTCTCTCATTCTCTCTCTCTCTCTGTCTCTCTTTCTCACTCTCTGTCTCTCCCTCTCTCTGTCTGTCTCTCTCTTTCTCCCTCTCTGTTTCTCCCTCTTTCTCCCTGTCTCTCTCACTCTCTGTCTCCCTCTTTTTCTCTTTCTCTGTCTCTTTCCTAGCTGTCTCTGTCTCTCTCTCTCCCTTTGTCTCTCTCTGTCTGTCTTTCTCCCTCTCTCTCTGTCTCTCTGTCTGTCCCTTTCTCTGTCTTTGCCTCTCTCTGTCTCTGTTTTTCTCTCTCTTTCTGTCTCTCTCTCTGTCTCTCTCTCACTCTCTGTCTCTCTCTGCCTCTGTCTCTCTCTGTTTTTCTCTCTGTCTCTCTCTCTGTCTTTGCCTCTGTCTCTATTTTTCTCTCTCTTTCTGTCTCTGTCTCTCGCTCACTCTCTCTCTGTCTCTCTCTCTCTCTCTGTTTTTCTCTCTCTGTCTCTCTCTCTCTGGCTCCCTCTCACTCTCACTCACTCTATCCGTTGACGTGAATTATAACCCTAACCCCTGACTATGGGCTACCCTGGATCGGGAACAATCCCCCAACATACACCCTGACTTCAGTTCAAATTAGCCCAATTAGTTCGGAGCCTCCAAGGACAATAACCAGTGAGAGATATTAGCATCGCCCAGAACAGCCTTTGGAATAATTATCAGCTGGGTTATCACTACCCGATCACTAGAAGAGTCCAGCGAAGTGGGGGGGGGTCTCTCCTCAAAAAGAAATTGTAGGAGAACACAGAGAGGCGGGGAGGAGGGGGGTTCTTAAATCTAGGTACAGAAAACTATATTTGATTTATTTAGAATTTTATTAAAGAACTCTTTCCACTTAGATTGGGAGAGATAAACACCAGAGGACATGGCTTTAGGGTGAAAGGGGAAAGGTTTAGGGGGAACTTCTTCACTCAGAGAGTGTGAGAGTGTGGAACGAGCTACCATCTGACGTGGTAAATTGGGCTCACTCTTACGTTTTTAAGAATAAATTAGATAGATACATGGATGGGAGAGGTCTGGAGGGTTATGGACTAGGTGCAGGTCAATGGGACTAGCGGAATAACATTTCGGCACAGACTAGAAGGGCCGAATGGCCTGTTTTTCTGTGCTGTAGTGTTCTATGGTTCTAACTCAGATGCACTCAGTTATGGAAAGCATTTAAGCCCCTTAAGAATTATATTTTATAGATTTCAAAGAGATCACCACTCATTCTAAATTCCAGGGAACATAGGGTATTGTCTACTTAATCTCTCCCCATAGGACAACCCCCTGATACCAGGAACCAGCTTGGTGAATCTTGGCTGCACTCCTGCTAGGGACAAGTAATGTCCTTCCTTTGGCAAGGAAACCAAAACTCCCCCCCCCCCCCCCCAGCGTAGGACTCGCCCGCCTGGGCACCTAGACCCGTCAACCTAAATAGGGGTGTAACGTTCTGCCCCATCATCTCTGGCAGCGATGGGTGGTGCCCCCTTGTTTATACCCCTCCCTTTTGATGACCCCTTGTTGAGCTGTGGGGGCGGGGGTCTCTTATTATGCGAACACTGTGAGCGTCGATCCGGTCAATAAAAGTCCGTGGTGAGTTCCGATATCAATTACGCCAGCTCTTGGTTGTGTTTTTTTTTAATGAATTGCTTGTTTAAGCTTTTGACATCGCCAGGAGTGGCGATTCTTCAAGCGGGGTCCTCCCCTCGCGGCGTCTGCCACGGGGGAGACGAAGAGCCCCTGAGAAATGGAACATTCCCCGGCACCACCCTGCTCTTCCCACCTCCCCCCCTCCCCCCCACCATCACTATCTCCGGAGATCCAGCAGGTTGTGTCTCCTTCAACATCCTCAACCACAGCCCCAACAGGGAAAAGCATTTGCGGTGAGTCACAGGGCTGGAGTCAGCAAATCCCGCCGCACAACACAGTCGAATAGCTTGCCCGCACTCACTGCCTTAGGCGGCTGAGGAGTAACAGGCAGATGGGCGTGACACAGTGCTAGGGGAGGAGGAGGGAGGAGGGCAGGGAATGAGAGAGGGGAGGAGGGTGGAAATGGAGGGAAGGGGAGGCGGAGGGAGGGGAGGAGAGGAGAGGGGAGATAGATAGGTTCTTGATTGGTAAAGGGATCAAAGGTCACGGGGAGAAGGCGGGAGAATGGGGTTGAGAAACTTATCAGCCAGGATTGAATGGCGGAGCAGACTCGATGGGCCGAATGGCCTAAATTTCTGCTCCTATGTCTTATGGTCTTATGGGAACAGGGAGATGAAGAGCCCCCTTGAGAAACAGAAATAAAAGAGTTGGTTAAACGTTGAAGGGAAACATTGTCCCCCTGGTGAAGCCCATGGCGTCAAGAAGAACCCCATCAGGTGCGCCAACCCCCCCCCTTTTAGGGAGGGGAACCTGCCACACTTTATCCCGGTCTGGCCTTACATGTGACTCCAGACCCGCGCCGCCACACTCGGTCGACCCTCTGACTGAATAAGGGGCAGTTATGGTGCGGGGGGGGGTGGGCAAGGTGTGCTGATCAAGTTCACTTGTCTTTCGCGATCCGCTGAGCTGAATTTTTTAAGAGTGCCTCCTTAATAGGGTCACGACTCCAAACCCCGGACTGCACCCACCCAAGTGAAAGCGGGTGTTTATGGCTTTTACAAAATGCCTCTGCTCGTGAATCGGGCGCTTAAACGGTGAAAGGTTTAGTCCCCCATCGATACCTGTGGTGCAATAGGTGCCGGGAGCACTAGGATTCCAGCGCGTGCTACCATCATGAAGTCACATCCTCTGTCTTTAATTCAATCCAGAGCTGTTTTTAATTAAGCTCTGTGTGTGTGTGTGTGTGTGTGTATGTGTGTGTCTGTGTGTGTGTGTGTGTGTATGTGTGTGTGTGTGTGTGTGTGTGTCTGTGTGTGTGTATGTGTGTGAATGTGTGTGTCTGTGTGTGTGTGTGTGTGTGTGTATGTGTGTGTGTGTGTATGTGTGTGTCTGTATGTGTGTGTCTGTGTATGTGTCTGTGTGTGTGTATGTGTGTGAATGTGTGTGTCTGTGTGTGTGTGTGTGTATGTGTGTGTGTGTGTATGTGTGTGTCTGTGTGTGTGTGTATGTGTGTGTCTGTATGTGTGTGTCTGTGTGTGTGTATGTGTATGTGTCTGTCTGTCTGTATGTGTGTCTGTGTGTATGTATGTGTGTGTCTGTGTGTGTGTGTCTGTGTGTGTGTGTCTGTGTGTGTGTGTGTGTGTGTGAGAGAGAGAGAGAGAAAAAGTTTTGGGTAAAATTGCTGTCTGTTAGCCTGTAACCATTATTTCAATTCTGAGGGATAAAGTCCCAATTTTATATGAGTTCTACCTATTACCTATATTTTGCTGAGCTACCCCTGTAAACTGTCTCTCTGTCACTCTCTATCTCTCTCCCTCTCTCTCGCTGTCTGTCTCTCTATCTCTGCCTCTGTCTCTGTCTCTCCGCCTCTCACGTTCTCTGTCTCTCTATCACTAACTCTCCGTCTCTCTCTCTCTTTGTATCTGTCTGTCACTCTCTCTCGCTCTCCACCTCTCTCTTTTTGTCTCTCTCTCTCTCACTGTCTGTCTCTCTCTTTCTGTCTCTCTCTCCCTCTCTCTCTCTCTTTATCTATGTCACCCTCTCCCTCTCTATTTCTGCCTTTGACTCTCTCTCTGGCTCTGTGACTCTCTCGGTCTCTCTCCCTCTGTCTCTCTCTCTCCCTGTCTCCCTCTCTCTGTCCCTCTCAGTCTCTTTCTCTCTGCCTCTCTATCTCTGCCTCTCCGTCTCTCTATTTCTGCCTCTTACTGCCTCTCTTTCTCTGTCCCCTCTCTCTCTCTGTCTCTCTCTCTATCTCTGCCTTTCTTGTCTCTCTCTGTCTCTCTGTCTCCATCTCTCGCCCTCCATCTGTCATTCAATCCTTCTCTCTTTCACTCTCCCTTTCTGTCTTTCTTTCTTTATCTTTCTGTCTCTATCACTGTCACATTGATTGTTTCCCCCAGTATTCCCAGTGGGATACGGAGACCGGAACTGTGCGCAGTATTCCCAGTGGGATACAGAAACCGGAACTGTGTGCAGTATTCCCAGTGGGATACGGAGACCAGAACTGTGCGCGGTATTCCCAGTGGGATACCGAGACCGGAACTGTGCGCGGTATTCCCAGTGGGATACCAAGACCGGAACTGTGCGCGGTATTCCCAGTGGGATACCGAGACCGGAACTGTGCTCGGTATTCCAAGTGGGATATGGAGATGGGATCCGTGCACGGTATTCCAAGTGAGATACGGAGACCAGAACTGTGCTCGGTATTCCAAGAGGGATATGGAGATGGGATCCGTGCACAGTATTCCAAATGGGATACGGAGACCAGAACTGTGCTCGGTATTCCAAGTGAGATACGGAGACCGGAACTGTGCTCGGTATTCCAAGAGGGATATGGAGATGGGATCCGTGCACAGTATTCCAAATGGGATACAGAGACCAGAACTGTGCTCGGTATTCCAAGTGGGATACGGAGACTGGGACTATACTCGGAATTTCCAATTGGGATACGGAGATGGGAACTGTGCATGGTATTCCCAGTGGGATACGGAGATGGGAACTGTGCACGGTATTCCCAGTGGGATACGGAGATGAGAACTGTGCTCGGTATTCCCATTGGGATGCGGAGACCGCAACTGTGCGTGGTATTCCCAGTGGGATACGGAGATGGGAACTGTGCTCGGTATTCCAAGTGGGATACGGAGACGGGAACTGTGCGCAGTATTCCCAGTGGGATGTGGAGACGGGAACTGTGCGCGGTATTCCCAGTGGGATATGGAGACCGGAACTGTGCGCGGTATTCCCAGTGGGATACGGAGACCGGAACTGTGCGCAGTATTCCCAGTGGGATACGGAGACCGGAACTGTCCTCGGTATTTCAAGTGGGATACGGAGACGGGAACTGTGCGCAGTATTCCCAGTGGGATACAGAGATGGGAACTGTGCGCAGTATTCCCAGTGGGATACAGAGATGGGAACTGTGCGCAGTATTCCCAGTGGGATACCGAGACCGGAACTGTGCTCGGTATTCCCAGTGGGATACGGAGATGGGAACTGTGCTCGGTATTCCCAGGCCTAACTCTCTGTATTAAGTTGGGGGGATGGTTGAGGTTGAGAGGGCGTTTCTGTGGGCCTTCCCCTGACCACACCGAGCCTGGGTATGGGCGGCAGTGACCCTCTCTGCCGTGCTCGGTCAAACCCTTCCCATTTTGCCGGCGCCGGCTTTGTATTTCGCCTTCCACGGCCTCTAATCCTGGGGGAAGCTTCCGGAAAGGAAGGTGACGACGCTGGGTGTGTGATGTCACTGGCTTGCCCTCCAACCCTCGCCCAGCTCAGGACGTCCCAAAGTGCCTCACGGCCAACAGGGGTGGGGGGAGGGGGTCAGGGGTCGGTGGGGGGAGGGGAGGTGTGGTTTCTTTTTCGGTGTGTGGTCGCTGCGGGTGAAGCAGGAACCCCGGCAGCCGACTCGCGCACAGCACGATCCCACAAACACCCAAAGCGCTCATGACCCAGGTCTTTGTGTCCGTTCGTGATGTCGGTTGAGGGAGGGCGTTGGCCCCCAGGGGAGAGCTACACCCGCTCGGCACCACCGCATTGTCAAATAGTGCCGGTCGGAACACATCCAATAACACGACTGGGGAGACAGCGCGGCGCTCACTCAGCACTGACCCTCCGACAGTGCGGCGCTCCCTCAGCACTGACCCTCCAACAGTGCGGCGCTCACTCAGCACTGACCCTCCGACAGTGCGGCGCTCCCTCAGCACTGACCCTCCAACAGTGCGGCGCTCACTCAGCACTGACCCTCCGACAGCGCGGCGCTTCCTCAGCACTAACCCTCCGACAGTGCGGCGCTCCCTCAGCGCTGACCCTCCGACAGTGCGGCGCTCCCTCAGCACCGACCCTCCGACAGTGCGGCGCTCCCTCAGCACTAACCCTCCGACAGTGCGGCGCTCCCTCAGCGCTGACCCTCCGACAGTGCGGCGCTCCCTCAGCACTGACCCTCCGACAGCGCGGCGCTCCCTCAGCACTGACCCTCCGACAGTGCGGCGCTCCCTCAGCGCTGACCCTCCGACAGTGCGACGCTCCCTCAGCGCTGACCCTCCGACACTGCGGGGCTCCCTCAGCACTGACCCTCCGACAGTGCGGCGCTCCCTCAGCACTGACCCTCCGACAGTGCGGCGCTCCCTCAGCACTGACCCTCTGACAGTGCGGCGTTACCTCAACACTGACCCTCCGACAGTGCGGCACTCCCTCAGCACTGACAGAGGGCAGGGAGGCAACCTCGGTAATGGCTTCCAGGGCTGGTGTCTCAGGAGTTGAGGCTCGAATCTGCTGCCTTCTGTCTCTGAGCCCTGGCTGCTGCTGGTTAAGCCACAAGTGACACAAGAGGGTTGTTGAATGATTAATGTCAGAGGACGTTCCTCATCTCCCGGACCCTGGACACTTGGCCCTCGCTTCCGATCACAGCCACCACTGAACCACTAGTTCTTTCCCATTGCAAACCACTAACCACTGCCCCGGGCCTTGCCATTGGCCTGTTCCCCAAGGCAGGGCCGCCCTCCCCACAGAGGGTCATGTGCTGCCCCGCAATCTGGCAGAGGAGGGTGAGGCAACAGGAAGTGAGGCGTTGCCTCGGAGTTCGAGGAAGCCCTCTCCCCCTCCAGAGTCCCGATCGTGCACCGCACCCCATCCCCGCGCTACAGCCCCAGTGTCGGAGAGAGCGAATCCGATCGCCCAGGAGACCCAAAGGTGGGTAAATATTGGAAACGCAGCCACCTGTCAGTGCAGAGGGAGGGAGAGAGAGAGTGTGACAGAGAGAGAGAGGAGAGAGGGAGAGGGGGAGAAGGAGAGAAAGGGAAAGAGTGTGACAGAGAGAGAGAGGGAGAAGGAGAGAGAGGGAGAGAGTGTGACAGAGAGAGAGGGAGAGGGAGAGAGAGTGTGACAGAGAGAGAGCGAGAGTGTGACAGAGAGAGAGAAAGGGAGAGGGGGGAGAGAGAGGGAGAGGGAGAGGGGGGAGAGAGAGGGAGAGGGAGAGAGAGGCAGAGAGAGAGAGGGAGAGAGACAGTGTGATAGAGAGAGAGAGGGAGAGAGAGAGAGTGTGACAGAGAGAGCGCGAGTGTGAGAGAGGGAGAGGGAGAGAGAGGGAGAGAGAAAGTGTGATAGAGAGAGACGGAGAGAGACAGTGTGACAGAGAGAGAGAGGGAGAGGGAGAGTGTGACAGAGAGAGAGCGAGAGTGTGACAGAGAGAGAGGGAGAGGGGGGAGAGAGAGGGAGAGGGAGAGAGAGGCAGAGAGGGAGAGAGACAGTGTGATAGAGAGAGAGAGAGGGAGAGAGAGAGAGTGTGACAGAGAGAGAGCGAGAGTGTGAGAGAGGGAGAGGGAGAGAGAGGGAGAGAGAAAGTGTGATAGAGAGAGAGAGAGGGAGAGAGAGAGTGTGACAGAGAGAGAGCAAGAGTGTGACAGAGAGACGGAGAGAGAGTGTGACAGAGAGAGGGAGAGAGACATAGAGGGAGAGAGAGGCAGAGAGAGAGAGAACGAGAGAGAGGGAGAGAGAGAGTGTGACAAAGAGAGAGAGTGTGACAGAGAGAGAGTGACAGAGAGAGAGAGAGGGAGAGAGAGAGAGAGAGTGACAGATAGAGAGAGAGAGAGAGAGGGAAAGGGAGAGAGGGAAGGGAAGAGAGAGGCAGTGACAGAGAGAGAGGGAGAAGGAGACAGAGAGGGAGAGAGAGAGGGAGAGAGGGGCAGAGAGAGAGAGGGGCAGAGAGAGCGAGAGGGAGAGAGAGAGAGAGAGAAAGAGAGTGTGAAGGAGAGAGAGAGAGAGAGAAAGAGAGAGAGAGTGTGACAGAGAGAGAGGGACAGAGAGAGGGAGAGAGAGAAAGGGACAGAGAGAGAGGGGGAGAGAGCGAGAGAGTACAGAGAGAGGGAGAGGCAGAGAGAGAGGGAGAGAGAGGGACAAAGGGAGAGAGAGAGTGACAGAGGGAGCAAGAGGGTGGGAGAGAGAGAGGAGACAGTGAGGGAGAGTAACAAAGAGCGATAGTGACACGGAGAGGGGCAGAGAGAGAGGGAGAGAGAGTGACAGAGGGAGCGAGAGAGTGACAGAGAGAGAGAGGGAGAGAGTGAGGGAGAGTGACAGAGAGAGATAGTGACACAGAGAGGGAGAGAGAGGGAGAAGCAGAATTAATGTTTGAAGGCAATGATTGCCCCTGCCACAAATCAAAAACAGTTCAGAGCAGTACTCTCATTTCCCGTTATACTGGTGTTCTATTTTAAGGTGTACATGACCAGTTTGGACCAGTATCCTTATTTCCCAGCCTTTACTGTATTTCATTCTGGGCTGAGAGCGGGAGCACCAGGGGACAGAGGAAAACTGAAACGCCCACTAAAGAGAAGGAGGCAGGAATTTATAAAACATCTGGCTTCTGCCTCAGTCCATCCTGCTCCCTGCTCCCCACAGCCCCTGTCAGAGTCACACTCCAGATACTTGAGCACACAGGTCTCGGTGCAACACTCCCAGTACCAGTCCTGAGGGAGCGCCGCACTGTCGGAGGGTCAGTGCTGAGGGAGCGCCGCACTGTAGGAGGGTCAGTGCTGAGGGAGCGCCGCGCTGTCGGAGGGTCAGTGCTGAGGGAGCGCCGCGCTGTCGGAGGGTCAGTGCTGAGGGAGAGCCGCGCTGTCGGAGGGTCAGTGCTGAGGGAGCGCCGCACTGTCAGAGGGTCAGTGCTGAGGGAGCGCCGCACTGTCTGTCTCTCTCTCTCTTTCTTTCTCTGTCTCTCACTCTCTCTCTCTCTCTCTGTCTCTCTCTCTCTTTCTCTCTCTCTCTCTTTGTCTCTCTCTCTCTTTCTCTCTCTCTCTCTTTGTCTCTCTCTCTCTGTGCCCCTCGCTCTGCCTCTGTGTCTCTCCCTGTCTCTCTCTCTCTCTCTCTCTGTCTTTCTCTCTGTCTCTCTCTCTCTCTCTGTCTCTCTATCTCTCTCTCTCTCTGTCTCTCTCTCTCTGTCTCGCTCTGTGTATCTCTATCTCTCTCTCTGTCTTTCTCTGACTCTCTGTCTCTCTCTGTTTTTCTCTCTCTCTGCCCTGTTCTCTCTCTCTCTCTCTCTCCCTGTCTCTCTTTGTCTCTGTCTCTCTCTCTCTGTCTCTGTCTCACTCTCTCTGTCTCTCCCTCTCTCTCTGCCCAGCTCTCTCTCTCTCTATGTCTCCCTGTCTCTCTCTCTCTGCCTCTCTCTCTCTGTCCCTCTCTCTGTCTGTCTCTCTCTCTGCCCAGCTCTCTCTCTCTCTGTGTCTCTGTTTCTGTCTCACTCTCTCTCTCTCTCCGTCTCTCTGTCTCCGTCTCTCTCTCTCTCCGTCTCTCTCTCTCTCTAACTCTCTCTCACTCTCTCTCTCTCTCTGTCTCTCTCTCTCTCTCCGTCTCTCTCTCTCTCTAACTCTAACTCTCTCTCTCTCTCTGTCTCTCTCTCTCTCTCCGTCTCTCTCTCTCTAACTCTCTCTCACTCTCTCTCTCTCTCTCTCTCTCTCTCTCTGTCTGTCTCTCTCTCTGTCACACATGCCAGGGTTGGGGGAAGTGTCGGGTTGAGAGAGAGACCAGAGGAAGTGAGAGAGAAGCTGTGTGACAGTGAAATGCAGGTGCAGGGCAGCAGGGGATGTGGGTAAAAGGGGAACTTGTGACAGGCGAGCGAGGGCACTAGGATTCTGTTCCTGACCACTGACCCCTGGGTGGGGCAGCACCCCCCCTGCCTCCTCTGGCGGTGGTGGGGGGAGTCCCGCACCCTCTTTGACTCAGTGCCACTCCTCTCCCCTCCACTCTCCAGTGCCCACTAGCAGCTCCTACTGCTCAGTGATCTTTCCTGGGAAATGTCCTCACGTCTCAGCTCGACGGGGGAGGACTCGGGGCCCCGCCGCGATGCACACTGCAGTCGAGCAGCCGGCAGTGCTCGTTACGCGCGTGAGAGACCAAGGTTTCCCCCCCACCCTTCCTCCGGTCGCCTTGACTCAACAAGGACCCCACCCATGCTCAACGGCCCCTCTACCCACCCACCACCCACCCACCCCTGCAACTCATACCCTGCCCCCAGCCCCCACCTAACCTCCCCTCCTGGCCGCTGGGACATGGCAGGTGATCGGAGCACAGTCCTGGGCGGTGAGCGGGCCCCTGGCACAGTCTACCCCACCCCTTACGGCAGGCATTGGGGTATGGGGGAGTCAGATGGGGTGGGGGTTGGTGGGCAGCAGGTTTAGTGGAGTTGGGGATGGCTGGTCTGCGATGCCTTTCACAGCCAAACGTCCTGCCGCTAACTCCCAGGAGGAGAAAGGGTTAAATGGAGCTGACTGCAAGCTGTGGTGTGACCGGGAGGGGGAGGGGAGCCTGGGACAGTCCCCTTGGTCCCTGGTTCCTCAGTTAATGAGGGTGTAGCCCTGCTTCACCCTCGTTGTCTCTCTGGTTTCCATTCCCTATCAGTCACACCCCAGCCTGGTGATGGATAACAAGGGCTCCAACTGTCACCTTCATTATCAGCTTGACAAGTGTCCTGTTCACTCCCCTGTCTGTCTGCTCAAGAGAGAGAGGGAGAGAGACAGAGAGAGAGAGAGACAGAGAGAGAGTGAGGGAGAAAGAGAGAGACAGAGAGAAACAGAGAGAGAGGGGGAGACAGAGACAGACAGAGTGAGAGAGAGCAAGGGTAAGAGAAGCAGAGAGTGAGAGAGAGAGACAGGGAGAGATAGAGACAGAGACAGGGAGTCAGAGACAGAGAGGGAGAGACAGGGAGGGATAGGGAATGAGACACAGAGTGAGAGAGGGTGAGAGAGACAGAGAGAGAGAGACAGGGAGAGAAAGAGACAGAGACAGCGAGTGAGAAACAGAGAAAGACAGAGAGTGAGAGAGACAGAGAGAGAGACGGAAGGAGAAAGAGAGAGAAACAGAGAGAGAGAGAGAGAGAGAGACAGAGACAGAGTGAGAGAAAGAGAGACAGACAGAGTGAGAGAGACCGAGGGTGAGAGAGGCAGAGAGAGAGAGAGAGAGACAGGGAGAGAGACAGAGAGAGACAGGGAGAGATAGAGAGAGACACATACTCAAACATACAGACAGAAATAGAGAGGGAGAGACAGTGAGAGAGACAGAGAGAGAGAGACAGAGAGAGACAGGGACGGAGAGACAAAGAGAGAGAGACAGAGAGAGAGAGAGACAGAGAAGGAGAGTCAGAGAGACAGAGGGGGGACAGGGAGAGAGTGTGCGAGAGACGGAGACAGAGAGAAAGAGAGAGAGCGAGACCTGCTTTCTGTTAAAATACAGCGAGATGATTTGCAATTCTCTCACCCTCTGTGCTCTCTCCCCCAAGCCCACACACACTTACAGGTGCTGGGCTCAGTGCCCCACGGTACTGACTGTCCGGCCCCCAGTATCTCATCGCAACAGCCAGCATTTCGCAATGGGGACCGAGCCAGTGTTTGACTATTCGACTGCGGCGGGCTGCACTGCAATCCCCCATTCCCCACCCCCGACCCCCACCTCCCCCGCCAACTTACCCAAATCCCTACGCCCACCCCTTCCCCCTCTGCCCACGGTCTCTGCCTGAAATCGGTGGGTTCAACCCCAGGGCGTGATATAAAAACACGAAGCCCCTGTTTGCCCTCTCAGGCGGACCCCACAGCTGCCATTGGAAGAGGAATGTTCTCCCCAGTGTCCGAGGAGGGGGTTTGGGGGTGCTGGGGGGGTGGGGGTCGACGAGGGAGAGCCCAGTCCCACAAGCTGACCTCACTTTAAGACGAGCTGGGGATGTTGAGGGCCACTTAACCCCATGGGCTGTGTGCGTGGGATCTTGCCATGCGCAAACCGGCAGCTCCTGCGTCGCAGAGATGGGACTTCTGGGGGAGGCACATGAGTCCAGAATCAGACCCATGCCGGGAGCAGCAGGTCCCTTTAAGCCAGGGCTCAGGGAGGTCAGGGAGACCCCGCGTCTCTGCTCAGGGAGGGTATTTATTCACGGGTCAGACTTGCCCAGGATTCTTCCCCCTGCACAGCCAGGGCTGTTCCATTAACCCGAACCCTTACTGTCAGCACAAAGGCAGAGGGACAGACACAACCTGATGTCCCTCCATGGCAACCAATTCAGGGTGTGGTCAAATGAGCCATTCTCTCTCTCTCTCTCTCTCCCTCTCTCTCTCTCCCTCTCTCTCTCTCCCCCTCTCTCTCACTGTCTGTCTGCCTCTCTCTCTCTCTTTCTCTCCCTCTCTCTCTCACTGTCTATCTGCCTCTCTCTCTTTCTCTCTTTCCCTCTGCCTCTCCCTCTCTCTCACTGTCTGTCTGCCTCTCTCTCTTTCTCTCTCCCTCTCTCTCTCCCTCTCTCTCTCTCCCTCTCTCTCTCTCTCTCACTGTCTGTCTGCCTCTCTCTCTCTCTTTTTCTCTCTCCCTCTCTCTCTCACTTTCTGTCTGCCTCTCTCTCTTTCTCTCTTTCCCTCTGCCTCTCCCTCTCTCTCACTGTCTGTCTGCCTCTCTCTCTTTCCCTCTGCCTCTCTCTCACTGTCTGTCTGCCTCTCTCTCTTTCTCTCTCTCCCTCTCTCTCTCCCTCTCTCTCTCTCCCTCTCTCTTTCTCCCCCTCTCTCTCTCCCTCTCTCTCTGCCTCTCTCTCTGTCTATCTCCCTCTTACTGTCTCCGTCTCTCCCTCTGTCTCTCCTTCTGTCTCTCTCTCTGTCTCTTTCTCTCACTGTCCCTGTCTCTCCGTCTCCCTCTGTCTCTCCTTCTGTGTCTCTCTGTTTCCCCTCTCTCTCTCTATCTCTCTCTCTATCTCTGTCTGTCTGTCTCTCCTTCTCGCTGTCTCCCTCCATCTCTCCCTCTGAGTCTCCCTGTCTCTCTGTCTCTAACTCTCTCTGCCTCTCCCTCTCTCTCTATCTCTCCATCTCACTCCCTGTCTCTCTCTCTCCCTCCCTCTCTCTAACTCTGTCTGCCCCTCTCTGTCTCCCCCTGCCTCTCTCTCTCTCCCTCTCTGTCTCCCACTCTCTTCCACCAATTGACAAGAGCCATGAGAAACTCCTCAGGGAGCTGACAGTGCTGTTCAGCCTCCATGTTGGCTGGAGCTCCCAGACTTTCCTGCCTTCAGTTCTGCCACCTGCCTTCAGGATCCATTTGGATCGCTGGTGATCTGTTTCTGCCTCTCCACCTCTCCCCGCTCCCCTCTCTCTCTCTCTCTCTCTCTCTCTCTCTCTCTCTCAGTGCAGTCAGCAGTGACCCAGTGTGTAGCTCCCTCACACCCAGGGGGACAGAAACCGTGGCCCAATGTCTCGCTCCGGGGATTTGGGCACAGATATTTAGGCAGGTATTCCCAACGCATTATTGAGGGAGCGCGGGCACTGTCGGAGGGTCAGTGCTGAGGGAGCGCCGCGCTGTCGGAGGGTCAGTGCTGAGGGAGCGCCGCACTGTTGGAGGGTCAGTGCTGAGGGAGCGCCGCACTGTCGGAGGGTCAGTGCTAAGGGAGTACTATTGGTAGAGGATGGGGAATATTTAATCATTGTTGCTATGCTATGTACCAATTTCCTGCCATTGTAACAACACTGGAGAAAACACTTCCAAGGGATCCCTCTCGGTATATGCGGAGATTACAAACAGTGGTTAGAGATTCACAGTCTTTCTTAACTCCTGCCTGTCGCTGGGACCAAGGTTTCCCTTTGCGAATCTCCACCCCGCCTCTCCGCTCTATTATTTCTCTCCGCGCACCTCTCCCTCACTCCGTCCGCTTGTCCAACCCACGCCCTCCCTTGAGTCCCTCCCGCTCTCTCTCTCTCTCTCTCTCGCACTCTGTGTCTCTCTCTCTCTCCCTCTCTACCTCTCTCTCTCGCACTCTGTGTCTCTCTCCCTTTCTGCCTCTCTCCCTCTCTACCTCTCTCTCTCTCTCTCTCCCTCTCTACCTCTCTCTCTCGCACTCTGTCTGTGTCTCTCTCTCTCTCTCCCTCTCTGCCTCTCTCTCCCTCTCTACATCTGTCTCTCGCACTCTGTCTGTGTCTCTCTCTCTCTCTCCCTCTCTGCCTCTCTCTCCCTCTCTGCATCTCTCTCCCTCTCTCTCTCGCACTCTGTCTGTATCTCTCTCTCTCCCTCTCTGCCTCTCTCTCCGTCTCAGCCTCTCTCTCCCTCTCTCTGCCTCTCTCTCCCTCTCTACCTCTCTCTCTCGCACTCTGTCTGTGTCTCTCTCTCTCTCTCTCCCTCTCTGCCTCTCTCTCCCTCTCTACCTCTCTCTCTCGCACTCTGCCTGTGTCTCTCTCTCTCTCTCTCTCTACCTCTCTCTCCTTCTCTACCTCTCTCTCTCGCACTCTGTCTGTGACTCTCTCCCTCTCTGCCTCTCTGCCTCTCTCTCCCTCTCTCTCTCTCTCTCTCGCACTCTGTCTGTATCTCTCTCTCTCTCTCTCCCTCTCTACCTCTCTCTCGCACTCTGTCTGTGTCTCTCTCTTTCTCCCTCTCTGCCTCTCTCTCCCTCTCTCTCTCGCACTCTGTCTGTGTTTCTCTCTGTCTCTCTCCCTCTCTGCCTCTCTCTCCCTCTCTCTCTCGCACTCTGTCTGTCTGTGTCTCTCTCTCTCTCTCCCTCTCTGCCTCTCTCTCCCTCTCTACCTCTCTCTCCCTCTCTCTCTCTCTCTCTCCCTCTCTACCTCTCTCTCTCGCACTCTGTCTGTGTCTCTCTCTCTCCCTCTCTGCCCCTCTCTCCCTCTCTCTCTCGCACTCTGTCTGTGTTTCTCTCTGTCTCTCTCCCTCTCTGCCTCTCTCTCCCTCTCTCTCTCGCACTCTGTCTGTCTGTGTCTCTCTCTCTCTCTCCCTCTCTGCCTCTCTCTCCCTCTCTACCTCTCTCTCCCTCTCTCTCTCTCTCTCTCCCTCTCTACCTCTCTCTCTCGCACTCTGTCTGTGTCTCTCTCGCTCCCTCTCTGCCCCTCTCTCCCTCTCTCTCTCTCCCTCTCTGCCTCTCTCTCCCTCTCTGCCTCTCTCTCCTTCTCTCTCTCTCTCCCTCTCTACCTCTCTCTCTCGCACTCTGTCTGTGTCTCTCTCTCTCCCTCTCTGCCTCTCTCTCCCTCTCTACCTCTCTCTCGCACTCTGTCAGTGTGTGTCTCTCTCTCTCTCTCCCTCTCTGCCTCTCTCTCCCTCTCTACCTCTCTCTCTCGCACTCTGTCTGTCTCTCTCTCTCTCTCTCTTTCTCCCTCTCTGCCTCTCTCTCCCTCTCTACCTCTCTCTCGCACTCTGTCTGTGTCTCTCTCTCTTTCTCCCTCTCTGCCTCTCTCTCCCCCTCTCTCTCGCACTCTGTCTGTGTCTCTCTCTGTCTCTCTCTCCCTCTCCACCTCTCTCTCTCTCACTCTGTCTGTGTCTCTCTCTCTCTGACCCTCCCTCTCTGTCTGCCTCCCTTTCTGTCTGTCTCTTTCTCTCTCTCCCCCCCCCTCCATCGGAGAGGGTGATGGACACCTCTCCGTCGGGGGGTGAGGGAAGCGATGAGTCAGCCTCCCCCTCCTTTCACCACCGATGTGACGGGAGGGTGAGAGTGCGCCCGGCTTATGATGGGGGCGCGAGGTGGGGCTGGGTCAGAATTAACCAAGACGGACCGGTTGAGACAGGGGGTAGGGAGGGGAGAGGAGGAGGCAGCAGTGTTGTGTGGGAGGGGG